>NC_133648.1:222885598-223053723 GCF_009905375.1 Apium graveolens
CTGGAAAAAGCTGAAAAGCTGGATATGGAGACCAAACTTGATAAAAAGAGGTTTATCAGACCTATTTCTGAAAAAGTTGAAGCCATTGAGAAGATTTAGGAGAAGCAACAGGCCCAAATTACTGAGGTCCTACAGAATCAAGCTTCTCAAAAAGCTCAACTGGATGAAATTCAATCTTCCGTAAAACTTCTTCTCTCTCTCCTATTACCTGATGATGCCAAAAAGGGGGAGAAGGTAGTTAAGTCCAAATGCTCAACCAGTCAGATACTGAAGAAAAGGGATAATAATGAAGATGATCAGGGAAACCCTAGCAAGGGTCAAGGTCAAGGGCAAAGCAACAAGGTTTCTTCTAGGAAACTAATTTCTGATGTAAGTAAATCTTCTACTCAAAAGAAGACAAGTTCTGAAGCTGCTCAAACTCAAAATCTGATAGCAAGTGCTGATAATCAAAATCTGATATCAAGTTCTGATGAGCAAAGTCTGATGACAAAGCCTGATGTTCTGATTCAAGGTGGAAGTCAAGACTCTCAGAAGTTTTTGCAAACTCTGAAGCTCAAGGGAAAGGAGACTACTGTCTACTACAAGGATCCAAAGATTCAGACACTTGATGAAGAGATTGCTAGAAGATTATTTCTAAAACATAATCCTGGAATGGATTTAGAAAATCTCAAGGAGGAAGAAGCTAGATTTAAAGCTGAGAAGACAAATCTAAAGTCTAAAGCTTCTGTTGCAAAGAAACCTCTAAGGCCTAAGGTAAAAGGCATTGTGATCAAGGAAAAATCAAATACTGAGGCATCTAAGCCCAAGACTAGATCATAAACTGAGATTGATCCCAAAGATAAAGGGAAAGGAAAAGTTGATAAACCAACAAAGCCATAGGAGATGAAAATTCCTCAAATCCTGATGAAACCTGTGTGCAAAATGGTTCAAGTTCATGATGATACTCTTGCTGAAGATGAAACTGTTCAAATTATGAAAAGAATGAAGATTACTTAAAAATCCAAGACAACCTCTGACTAGCTCAAGTTGTTCAGAGTGAAGAACAACAAGCTATAGAAGAAATAGCAAGTTCTGATAAAGTATTCAAGACATCAACCTCTGACATAGCTCAAGTTGATTTAGACAAGATGAAAGTAGCTGATAAAAAGAAACTTCTATGGAAATATGTCAAACCATCAGATCCAAAGAAAAACCAATTGTTGTCTGATTTCATGACTATTGGGTTAAATGCTAGAGAACCAAGAGATAGAGCAGGGCTAGATCTGATGAAGCTAAAATCAAGACATGAGTTGAAGTAGCTACTAGAGATCCATTTTTATTGACTGACAAACCTCTTGAAGATGTTACACATAAACACCTTGATAAGGTTCTATCTGTTCAAGTGGTACTGGATGCTCATGACAAGCATAATGTCAAAGAAAATCTGATTCTATTTCTTAAAAATGGAAGGACATATCAGATGTCAGAATCGGATGTGCTGAACAAATCTTTGAAAGAACTTCAATTCTTTCATTATCTTTTAGAGATAAGTCTAATATTACCAGGAGATGGTCAAATTTCACATTGAAGACCATAAGAGATAAAGCAAGAATTTCTGGTTCAAGGGTTATAGAATTCATTCTAAACATAGTTGAAGATGATGGAAGTGAAATTCCAATGAAGAAGGATTATGCTAAACTTGAAGTGATTCTGAAAGAGAAATGTTCGTGCTACAATGAAGACTCTTCTCGTCCAACGGTAATTAGACTTGTTGATGGTTTAGAAAGAAACCATATCTCTGCTTTAAGGACTACGATCTACCATATTGGAAGTCAGGGTGAAGAATTGAAGCAAGTCAGAGCTATACTATCTCAAGTCCTGAGGAATAAAGAAGAAAAGATGATATCAAACTTTGTCAAGAATCACTTTGGATTCAGATTGACTCCGTGAGATTGGTAAAAGCTACAAGGACTGTAAGTTGTAGTTAATTGTCTATTTAAACTCTCATTGCATTTGTACTTCAAATGTTTTTGACATCATCAAATCTATTAACTTGTATATTTTGCATAATTTACAAGTTGGGGAAGATTGTTAGATATATTTGAGATGTCATGTCTAATATGATTTGTGTTTAGTTTTTCAGAACTTAACAACAGGACATATCAGGACTTACTGAAATCAGAACTTACTGAAGTCAAAACTTAATATCAGAACTTAAGTCGTCAGAAGATACATATCAGTATTTAAGTGCGGGAAGACTTTCAGATAAGGAATGCGGCTGATTTACAGGAGAAGATCTGGACTAAAATAATAGAAGATATGCATAGAAAGAGTTAAAAGACTAGAATACTTGTAGAAAATATATGATTGATATATTTTAGGACACAGAAGTATATTCCATATCAATTAAAATATATCTTGTAACTGTCTACTATATAAACACAGCTTAGGGTTTATACTATATGTGTTATCATTATCGAGAAGATTATACATTGTAACCTAGCAGCTCTTAGTGATATTTATCCATCACTGAGAGAGAACAACAGTTCATATTGTAACAGAGTTTATTGAATATACTAAATCTTTGTTACATACTTGTGTTGAAATCGATTTGATTGTATAAACAATGTATTCAACCCCCTTCTATAGTGTTGTGTGACCTAACAATGGTAACCTCTGTCACATATTTTACTCACACTTATCAGATTGTGTTTGAGTCCTGCAACTAGAGCCACATTTTCAATGACGACATTCCCAAGTTTGATGTTTCCATATCCCAAAGTTTTTCGTAAGTTTCCATCTCCATAAGAAATACTTGGGTCAACCTTCTCCTTAAACTCTGATAGCAGGGCTTTATTTTAAGTCATATATCATGAGCATCCACTATCCAAGAATATAGCATTTTTCCTGTTGCCCTGCAATCATATAAGCCATTAGTTAAAAATTTTAAGGACCCAGACTTGATTGGATCCTTTGTCCTTATTAAGTATATTAAAATTTACAGTAGAAGTCTACATATCAGAGTTTATATTAACATTATTAATATCAGGAGATACACATGCAAAAATAACTTAAGATTTATTCAAAGAGGGTTTCAACTCATAGTAATCATAATACAAATTGTGATACTCTTTACATGTATAAATAGAATGTCATGTACTGCTATAATAAAAACAAGGATGTTGTGGCCTATATCTAATTATTCTATTCCTAAACTTTGATTTAGGAAGAACAATATTTATTCCATTATTATTCGTGCAAGCAACATCAAGAAGATTAGTACTACCAGAGTTTAAACAAGCTTTTCAAGGAGCATTAGGAATAGGTTTATACTTGTTCTCCTTATTTACACCGACTTTACCATTTCTATTTTTCCTAGGCTATTTTTCATTTTCTTTCATTTTAATCTCGTTCAGCTTATGCTTATGCTGATTCTGAGTCATTAAACCAATATTGACTGACTTTATCTTGACCTGTTCACAAATATCAGTTTTTAAGTTTGACTTATATGTTAATGTAGATCCTTCTCATTTACTGATTTGAGTCCATCGGTATTTAAGTTAAACTTAACAGGTGTTAACTTGGAATTGTTCTTTTTAGTCATTTTATTAGTATTTACTGATTTGATTTGATCAGATTCATTATCTTTAACATCTTCAGCTCTATATTTATCTGCACAACCTAGTCCTGATCCCTAACAGCCACTTTCAATTATTCCCTGAGTTGTTTTTTGAATTGGTCTAAAGTTTAATTACCTCTCTTTCTTTGGATAATTCTTTCTCAAGATAAGCATGATTTTCTAACAATTTATCTTTAACATAGACAACATCATCTCTATATTTTTGAATTTCTTGTATAAAAATCAACTTAGCTTCTAGGTGATCATTTCTTTCCTTTAAGTCAAAATTTTCAATTCTGATCCAAACATTTTCAAGAGTTTGATCCATATAGCTAACATGCAAGGTTTTAAGAAATAACCTTAACTCACAGATATCATCAGTATTAAAAGCTAGTGTTGTTTCAGGTACCTTAATCTCACGAGCCTCAGATTTACTATCAGCATTTGTCATGATAGCATAGTTGACACCCTCATCAGATTCTGATGTATCATCCCAGTTCTTCTTCTTCTGAGTAATCAAGGCTTACTTCCTTTTAGCTTTTGGCTTCCTGTAGTCAGCTACAAAAAGTGAAACTCCATCACAATTGTAATACTTGATCTTGGACATGTCAATCTTTCCAAACTGAGACTCCTTTTTATCATGTTTTCTGTAATTCTTCTTATCAGAGTTTGAAGAACTAGGACCTCTCCTTGAAAACCTTCTTCCTTTCTTGAAATCCTTGTAAGCCATCTTCTTGAAGCTTTTCACCATCAAGGCAGCCATCTGCAAGATCTTCTCATCATCACCATGATCACTTTCAGAATCTGTAGAAATATCGGAGTTTGAGTCATCATCAATATTTGATGACTCGGTATCAGAATTTACAATCATGTCCTTTACTTTTGAATGACCCTTTCTCACAACTCTTTCTCTTGAGTTCTCTTAAATCACGAGTGCAACTTGTCTAGTCTTGACCCTTTCCTCTTGCTCCTTTGCTTCAATTCTTGTTTATAAGTCTTGAGCATTCCATAGATTTCATCCAGAGATGTATCATCAAGGTCATAATTATCTCATATGGATGTGACTTATTAATCCCACTTTTCAGGAAGTGCAAGAAGAAATATCAGGTTTGGATCTTCTGGATCATATTCATTGTCAACAACTCACAAATCATTTAGCAATTTCTGAAACATGTCATAGATCTCAGTAAGTGACTCATCAGCTTTTGAGTTCAAGTGCTCATACTCCCGTGTGAGTATAGTTTTCCTGTTCTTTTTAATAGCAGTGGTGCCTTGACATTTGAACTCCAAAGTGTCCCTTATCTTCTTGGCAATTTTACATCCAATAACTCTATTTGACATAATACTATCCAAACTTCTATGTAAGAGATGTGTGACTTTAGCATCTTTAATGATAGAAGCTAGATCTTCATCAGTGTAGTTCTTCTTCTCTTTGTCTACAATCTTTTCAGTCTCACGAGGAACAACAACAGTCGGTTTCTTAGGCCTGTGAGGTCCATCATAAATCTTTTTCAGATACTTAAGATCTGTAGCCTCCAGACACATAGTCATCTTAACTCTCAATATTGGATACTCATTGACTTCAGAATTGGAACTCTGATGGTTTCAGATTTGCTCATGTTATTATTGATTTAAGTTGTGGCTGATGGTGGTTGCTTTGTTTATGATTCTTTGTCTGCCATTATTGATTGTTTTCTGGATCTTAAACTATTTGTGTATCAATAACAAGCTCTGATACCAAATGTTAGGTCTTTAAAAATACTGTAGAGGGGGGTGAATACAGTAATAACAATCAACTCGAATATAAGAACTCAAATATGAAGAACATTCTTTATATTAATGAATTAAAACTGTAAAAAAATCTCTCAAAGGATGAAAAAATATCCTTGAGAGCTGATAGGTTACACAGAATGATAAAATAATAATCGACACATCCAGCGTTAACCTAATCTGTGCTTATATACTGCACAGTTACACAATTAATCTAGTTGATTTGATATACATGAAGAAGGAATCCTAATACATATCTAACTATTGATTGCTACAAATAAGTAAAGCCCTACACCGAAATATCTCTGCAAATATATACTTCTTTGATATCTCCTAATTTCCAGCTTGACAAATACTGATATGAACAAATGCTGATGACAAGTACGGATCAGCAAATACTGATGACAAATGTTAATGACGTCATCCTTCGTCAAACTCTGATTTCACAATTACTGATGGGAATCTCTTGATAGCTAAAATACTAATATCATCAATTACATCTAACATATTGAATAAATATAAAAAAGATCTATTAAAATATATTGATTATTCATTTATATTTATATGAGGCTTATAAATAATTAATATTTTTATTCATTTTTGTGTTTAGCGAGATAATTCTTTAAACCCACTTGTTCAAGTTGAAACTTAAAAAAATTATTTATTTTACGAGTTCATTCATTTGTCACATTTATTTATAAAAATTTAGTGCACGGATGGAACCAGTCAAGCACTTCAAGGACATCCAAGGCCCATGTTGGATATATTTGAGATGTCATGTCTAATATGTTTCATGTTTAATTTTCAGATCTTAATAAACAGGAAATATCAGTACTTAATGAAATCAGTACTTACTGGAAGTCAGGACTTAGTGTCATATCAGGACTTAAGGTCATATCAGAACTTAAGTACGAGAGGACTTACAGTTAAGGAAGGAAGCTGATTCACAGTAGAAGATCGAGACTAATACATAAGAAGATATGCAAGGAAAGAGTTAGAGGACTAGAAGAATTAAATAAGATATCTTATTGATATAGTTTAGGAGACATAATTATGAACCATATCAATTAGAAGTTATCTTGTAACTGTGTACTATATAAACACATACATTGGTTTACACTATATGTGTTATCATTATCGAGAAGATTATACATTGTAACCTAGCAGCTCTCGTGATATTTGTTCATCACTGAGAGAGGACAGTTCCATTGTAAAAAAGTTTATTATATCGAATACATCTGTTTTCTGTTACTTGTGTTCTAAATCGATTTGATTGTATTCTACACTGTATTCAACCCCCTTCTACAGTGTTGTAAGACCTAACAAGTGGTATCAGAGCCTATCTGTTAACACACATACAGTAAAGATCCAAAACAATCATGTCTGAAGAAGCTGAAAATCCAACCAAGCCCGCCAAAACTGAAGAAACTCCAAAGGCTCAAACCCACAGTCGATATGAGACTATTAGGGTTCCCATGTTGAGACCTTCTGAGTATCCCATATGGAAAGTGAAGATGGCTATGTTTCTGGAAGCTACAAATCCAGAATACCTTGACAGAATTAATGAAGGACCACATAAGCCAACCGTGCTCTCTGTTGTAGTTGCAGATCAGCCAGCAAAGACCGTACCAAAGGAGAAAAGTGAGTATATAGCTGAAGATATCTCATCTATTGCCAAGGATGCAAAGGTAAGACATTTGCTGTATAGTGCCATTGATAATGTCATGTCAAATAGGGTAATTCACTGCAAGACTGCAAAAGGATATGGGATGCTTTGGAGACAAGATGCCAGGGAACTGATGCAATCAAGAAGAACATGATGACTATACTCACTCAAGAGTATGAGCACTTTGAGACAAGGAATATGATCTTGAAGATTCAAATCTAAAATTCCTTTTAGCTCTTCCTAAAAGTTGGGATTTGAAGTCTACTATTATAAGAGACAACTATGCTCTTGATGAAACTACTCTTGATGAAATTTATGGTATGCTCAAGACTTATGAACTTGAGATGGATCAAAGAAGCAAGAGACAAGGGAGAAAGTCAAGAACAGTTGCTCTTAAGGCTGAGGAGGAATTCCCCAAAGTGGTTATCTTAAAGAAAGGCAAAGGAAAAGCTCTCATCACAAAGTATGATTCAGAATCATCAAGTTCTAATGATGATGAATCAGAAACTGAAAGTTTACCTGAAGTAGATGCTGATGAAGAGATGATGAAATTGTGTGCTCTTATGGTGAAGGGTATCACAAAGATAGCGTACAGAAAATTCAGAAGGGGAAAGAAGTTTTTCAAGAAAGGTGGAAGTTCTGATAAGAAGGGATTCAGAAAATCTGAAGGCAGATGAGGAAAGTCTGACAGAGGAGATTATTCAAATGTCAAATGCTACCATTATGGTGAAAGAGGCCACATATCTCCTGACTGCAAGAAAGGAAAGAGTGACAAAGGCATGGCAATTTTCACAAAGAAAAAAAGCTGGACAGACACTTCAGATTCTGAAGATGAGGTGAACTATGCCTTGATGGCAAATGCTGATGGCAGCCCTGAAACTGCTGAGTTGAAGGTACCTCAAACAACTTATGCCTTTCATACTGATGATATTACTGAGTTAATATTATATCTTAAAACCATGTTTATTAGCTACAGAGATCAAACTTAAACATGTGAAAGATTAACTTCTGAAAATATTGCTTTTAAGAAAATGAATGATTATTTAGAAAAGGAGTTAGTTATGTTCCATCAAACTCAGAAATAAAGAGATGATGCTTTTTATATTATAGATGAATTGCTGAAATTGAATAAATCTCTAAAAACTGAGTTAGAAAAGGAAAAAGAGATTATCAGGACTTGGACTAACTCTGGCAGAACAACTCAGAATTTATTAAGTAGTGGAAAATGGAAAGAGGGCTTAGGTTATGGAGATGACAAAAGTGAAATGGGAACTAAAGAAATTGAGCCAATTGTTGTTAAACAAACTGTTAAGCCAAAGGTAAATCCTGTTAAGTTTGTAGCTAAAACTGTAAAGTCTGATTCTGAAAATATGAAAGAGTCTGTGACAGAAGTTAAGGAGAAGTCAACTTCTGACAAATTGGAACAGGATAAACCAGCTGAAGTCAACATAAGCTTTATGACAAAGAAGCAGCTTAAGCATAAGCTGAAAGAAATAAGGAATGTCAACAAGGTTAAGGCAGCTAGGGAAAATAGGAATGGAAAGGAAGGTGTGAATAAAAGTAATAATTATATGCCCATTCCTAATGCTCCTAGAAAGAAATGTTATAACTGTGGAAACTCTAACCATCTTGCTTCTTTTTGCAGGAAGAATAAGAATATAAACTTTTTATCTCCTAAGTCAGGAGTTAAGAGTCAGTCTGTTAGGTTTAAGCCACAAAATCCTTGTTTTCATTGTGGTAGTTTATGGCATTCCATTTATACTTGTAAGGAATATCATAGTTTATACTATGATTATTATCAAATAAAACCTTCTTTGAAGAAATTTTCTTTAATTCCTTCTAGTGTAAAACCTGAAGCAAAGTCTGATATAAGTTCTGATAAATAGCATGTTAGCATAAACTCTGATATTAAATCCGCTGCAAATGCTAACAAACTTAATAAGGCCAAAGGATCCAAGCAAGTCTGGGTCCTTAAAACTAACCATTAGTGGTCTTTGTGATTGCAGGGCAACATGAGAAACATCCTAGTACTGGATAGTGGATGTTCAGGACATATGACTGGAAATAAAGCCCTGCTCTCAGACTTTATGGAGAAAGCTGGCCCAGAAGTTTCTTATGGAGATGGCAACATGGGAAAAACTCTAGGATATGGCAATATTAATCTTGGGAATGTCATCATTGAATCAGTAGCTCTGGTCTCAGGACTTAAACACAATCTGTTGAGTATAAGTCAAATATGTGACAAAGGTTATCATGTGGATTTATTTGAAGAACACTGTGAAGTTATAAGCAATTCTACAGGCAAAGTAGTTCTGAAAGGTTACACACATGGTAACATTTATGAAGCCAGACTTTTAACAAGTACCGATGGTTCTGCAATCTGTCTATTGAGTAGAGCATCAATTGAAGAAAGCCGGAATTGGCACAAAAGACTCTCTCATTTAAACTTTAACAACATAAATGAGCTTGTAAAGAAAGATCTTGTGAGAGGACTACCAAAATCAGTATTTTCTCCTAATGGCCTTTGTAATTCATGTCAAAAGGCAAAACAAAGAAAATCTTCTTTGAAGAGCAAAATTGAGTCATCAATTCTTGAGCCTTATCACTTACTGCATGTTGATCTATTTGGTCCAGTCAATGTCATGTCTACTGCAAAGAAATAATATGCTATGGTTATAGTGTATGAGTTCACAAGGTACACTTGGGTGTACTTCCTGCACAAGAAGAATGAAACTGCATTTAATCTAACTGATCATGTCAGACAGCTGGATAAGTTGGTCAAAGATTCTTTTAAAATAATAAGGAGTGATAATGGCACTGAGTTCAAGAATTGAAATATGGAAGAGTTGTGCAAAGAGCATGGAATCAAACAAGAATTTTCTGTATTTGGAACTCATCAGCAAAATGGAGTTGCAGAAAGAAAGACCAAGACTCTAATTAAAGCTGCACGGACTATGCTTGATGAAGCAAAGTTGCCAACCTATTTTTGGGTTGAAGCTGTGCAGACTGCTTGTTTTACACAGAATGCAACACTCATAAACAAGCATGGAAAAACACCATATGAGATGGTGAAGAAAAAGAAGTCAAATCTGAAATACTTTCATGTATTTGGTTGCAAGTGTTTTGTTCTTAAGTCTCATCCTGAGCAGCTGTTAAAATTCGATCTAAAAGCTGATGAAGGAATTTTTGTTGGATATCCACTTTCCATAAAAGCCTTCAAAGTCTATAATTTAAGAACAAGGGTTGTCATGGAATCTATCAATGTCTCTTTTGATGATAAGAAGATTACTGGACTTGAAGATTTCAATGATCATGATCAGCTGAGATTTAAGAATGAAGACTTAAATTCTGATTCTGTAAATTCTGATGACTTAAACTCTGAACCTGTAAGTACTGATGTCATTGAATCTGTGGTAACAACTCCAAAGGAAAATGCACCTGTCTAGGGGGAGCAAACTGAAGATCCTACCACATCTCAAGACTCTAAAGAAGCATCAGAACATGTCACTGGCTCTTCAAGTGCTGATTCATCTAGGTCTGATGAGCTAAATTCTGATACTTCTTGAAGCTCTGATTCTTTAACTCCTGAAAAATCAAACTCGAATTCTGAAGTCTCAGAGAGCATAACTACAGGGGGAGCATCAGAAAATGTTGATGGAGACAGCATGGATCATGAGGGAGGATCTAGTTCTAGAAGTCAACTTCAATCTGCAAGGAAGTGGACTAAATCACATACACCTGATTTAATCATTGGAGATCCTGAAGCAGGTGTCAGAACTAGAACTACAACATCAAATAATTGTCTCTATCATTCCTTTCTATCTCAGACTGAATCAAAGAAAATGGAAGAAGCTCTTCAAGATGCTGATTGGGTGCAAGCAATGCAGGAAGAGTTAAATGAATTTGAAAGAAATAAAGTCTGGACCCTAGTGCCAAGACCAAAGAATAGATCAGTTGTTGGCACAAAATGGGTGTTCAGAAAAAAAACTGATAGTGTTGGCATAATTACAAGGAATAAAGCAAGGCTGGTTCCTAAAGGCTACTCTCAACAGGAGGATATTGATTATGATGAAACATTTGCACCAGTTGCTAGATTAGAAGCCATAAGGATCTTTTTGGCTTATGCTACTCACAAAAAGTTTAAAGTCTTTCAAATGGATGTGAAACATGCTTTTCTTAATGGAGAATTGGAAGAAGAGGTATATGTTGAACAACCTCCAGGCTTTGTAGAACCTAAATTTCCCAATCATGTCTACAGGCTTGACAAAGCACTTTATGGCCTTAAGCAAGCTCCAAAAGCATGGTCTGAGACTTTAGCTCAATTCCTTCTGGAAAGTGGATTTCACAGAGGCACAATTGACAAGACTTTATTCTACCTCAACCATGGAAAGGACTTACTTTTGGTACAGATATATGTTGATGATATCATATTTGGTTCTACAAATGTCAAACTCTTTGAGAAGTTTGCAAAGCTAATGCAGTCAAGATATCAAACGAATATGATGGGAGAACTCAGCTATTTTCTGGGCCTTCAAGTCAAGAAAAATGAAGAAGGCGCTTTTATCTGTCAATCCATGTACACCAGAAATTTACTAAAGAAATTTGGAATGCAAGATTGTTCAACTGCATCCACTCCCATGGCCACTGCAACCAAGTTAGATAAGGATACTGGTAAATCAGTAGATATTACTAACTACAGAGGTATGATTGGCTCTTTACATTATTTAACTGCAAGTAGACCTGATATCATGTATGCTACCTGTCTTTGTACAAGATTTAAGGCTGATCCAAGAGAACCTCACTTAATAGCTGTGAAAAGAATTTTCAAGTACCTTAAGGGTACAGCTGATCTGGGATTGTGGTATCCTAGGGAATCAGATTTTAAGCTAATTGGTTACTCGAATGCACATTTTGCAGGATGCAAAATAGACAGGAAAAGCACTAGTGGAAGCTGCCAATTTCTTGGAGGGAGATTGGTTTCTTGGTTTAGCAAAAATAGAAGTCAATTTCCATATCAACTGCAGAAGCTGAATATATTGTTGCAGGAAGCTGTTGTGCATAGATTCTTTAGATGAAGAATCAGTTACTGGATTATGGGTTAGAATTTTCTAAAATCCCTATTTACTGTGATAATCAAAGTGCTATTGCTATAACAGGTAATTCAGTTCAACACTCAATGACAAAGCACATCAACATTAGGTACCATTTCATAAGGGAACATGTGGATGAAGGTACAGTGGAATTGCATTTTGTTCCAACAAATCAACAGCTAGAAGATATCTTCACAAAACCACTATGTGAAGCTACTTTTATAAGATTGGTAAATGAACATCAGACTTTATGATCAGTATTTACAGATTGTATTATCTCTATGTAATATGTGCTCAAAATTTGGAAATTCATTAAATGCTGATTATTATCTGATGTGGATCTTTATACTCTGATAAGTGTTTTGAATGTTCTGTGACTATTCAATCCAATGAGGATAATTATGCTAGATGCTGACCTAGTAGTCTTTAACATACTAGAAATCCCATGTTTGAATTAGTTGTTCATGTGGAAACTCATTAACACAAGCAAATTCTGATATTGAGCTTAGTCAGGTTTACTTTGTGTATCTTATTACTAAGTTACAAACTAGAATCTTGTTTCTTATCTGTTAGATTCTGATGTCAGTAAATCTAAAGGATGAACTACATGCTGATAAGCCTCACTTATCAAAAGAAAAGAAAAGAAAAAAAATAAAAGTCAGGTACTCCTTTGAGATCTAGAGTAAATATGTGGAAGGGAAGACCCAAGTGCATTGCTGGTATTAAGTAATATGCATTAGAAAAGCAAATAAATTTTCTTGGTGACTTTTCACATTCTCTGATTACTGGAGAAATACTCTGACAATAGCATAAATTCTGATAAGCAGTTGTGACTCACTTACACTGAGAAGCCACTGTAAAAAAGAATTTCAAAAGATGCATAAAATGAGCATAAACAGTTGAGGTGGACTCATGCATAAATTTGTTCTATAGTAGACTTCATGATTTATGATAGATTTTAAGCACTTTTCTGAGTTATGCCTTATTTCTAAGATATACTGAAGTTTATCAGACTTTAATCTTTATCTGATATTTTGTTGAATGCACACACTTTCACTCCATATGATTGACGAAAATTACTGTGGTGATTAAGTTGTTTTTGACAAGCAGTTAAGTGTCATTTGCATAAATTTTGAGGACAAGTTCTGATGGAAGTTCTGATGATTAAACTCTGAAGAAAACAAGTCAGTCTTTGTACGGAGAATAACAGAAACAAACATTCACTTATTGAGTACATATGCCAAATTCTGATGACTGGTGAAATTTGATATAAGTTAAGTTCTGATATTAAATCCTGATGGAATCCTTGATGCTTATGTTGCATTATTCTTTACTTGACTTATTTGTGGTAAAATCTGAAATAATTATATTTAAATCAGAATATATTTGGGTAAAATAAAAACAGTCATAATCATTATGAGTTAGTTGTTAACGTGTTGGTTCTGAAAAACTGCATGTTCATGATAATTATTGTTTATTTTACGTGCCCATTAACTACTGTTCTAACCGTTTACTGACTGTTCACATGTTGTCAGGTGTAAAGTGTATCCCATGCTTCAAAAATATAACTGTTGAGTGGAGAGAGTATATATATGGGAGTTAAAAGATTTTCTAATCTTTTATTTACTTTTCTATTTTTCATCTCTCTTATTTTCTCTCTCTCTAATATTCTTTGAAGCGTTTTCTTACAGGACTTTTATCAAACTTTGCAAACACTCTCTTTCTCACTTAATTTCTTACAGAGATGGAACCAAAATATGTGATTTTTAATGGAGCTAAGTTTGTTCCCAACAACTACTCGTCTATTCTTAGCAAGGCTGAAGATCCATTGGAAATTCACTTCATTCAGGACTTTCTTGTTAATTCTGATATTGGGTACGCTCTAACCCAACCTGACGCAGTCTCTGGAATCCAAGTATTATCTTTTCAACAGGGGAGGATAAGCATGTCGTGACATTGGCCACGGTTCGACAAGCACTGTAGCTACCTGAGAACTGTGCTTATTCCACTGTTGAGGAGCCAGTTCTTCAAAATATGATGGCCAGTCTGGGGTATGAAAAGACATTGGCAAAGCTGGGTCAATTGAAGAGATCCAACATAAGGAGGGAATGAAGTTTCTTCTTTGACTACATTACAAAGACCTTCACCAACAAATGCTCTAATTTTGATGCAATCCCCATACTCAGTCAACAAATCAGTTATGCTCTCATTAATCAAACTGATATTTATTATGAAAGTGCTGTTTTAGGTTTTATTGATGATAGGATGACAGAAGATAGGAATACTTTCTATTTTGCTAGATTATGTTAGCTTATTTATAGTTTTTGTTGTGATGATAAACCCCATTCTACTAGTGAATTAATTCCATCTTTTAGACTAGAAAAAAGAGCTTTTAATGACTTATTATCTACTGATAAAAAGGCTGTGTTAAGACCCCTCCGAGTTCCTTTATCTGTCAAACAGGCCTTAATAATCTATGATCCAGTTACTTAAACTGCATTATATCCTGATGTTCAACCATCTAAACCACAACCATCAGCACCTACCACCTCCACACAAACACCTCAAACTTCTGCACCACATCCAAAATCTACCATCAGACCTTCATCTTCCAAATCTTCTAGGAAGACAAAGTATGTTCCTCAACCTCCATAAAAGAGAAGGAAGATGATCCTCAGAGATGAATCTGATAGTGAGGAGGAAACAATTGAAGCACAGGTTCCTGCATCAGAACCTGTGATAAATGAAGCTGAGAATGTTACTTCTCAGAAAGAAACAGCAACTCAAAGTTCTGATACTTTGAAAAGGAAATCTGTAAATTTTAATGCTACAACAGCAACTCCTTATTTGGCAAGGAGATTGAAGAAAATGAAGGCTATGAGGTATTTGGCTAAATCTTCATCAGAAGATAATGAAGAAGCAGAGGAAGGGGATCAGGAATCTCTGATCTCACAAGAACCAATCATTATTGAAGCTCTGATTTCTTTAGCTCAAGCCACAGACACTGCTACTGATACAGTGGTTACCCCTCCTGACTCTAAAATAAAAGCTACAGATGATGCTAAAGAACAAACTGAAAACTCAGAGATAGATATTCACAATTTGAATATACCTCAAGTTCTTTATCTGGAAGCTCCAACTACTGAAGCTCAGCCATCTACAGTCAAATCTCCAATCTTAGATGCTGAGATACCATCTACATCAAAGAGACCAGCTCTGGAGATACATTCTGATGATCAGAATTTAGATGACATTATTCTTGAATCTCCAGTTGCATCACACACTCTTGTACTGTCAGAAAATGATGAAACTTTCTCAAGTTCTGGAGACAGTATTTCTGTTGAAACTCTAGTTCCTATTCTGGGAAAGGAAGCTTTGGTGAAGAAATTTGTTAGACAGGATGCACCTGTACCTTGGGAAGAAACTCATAGGGGAGTTGAGTGGACCAAGAAGTGGAATGACTCAGAGTTTATTCCATGCACCAAAATTCTGACAGAGCATGTATCAAAAGCTAATGAGTTATTATCAAATTCTGATTTCAAGACTCAACTCAAGGTTACAGCTATGAGTACAAGAAGTCTTCATGGTCTACATTCTATTACTCATGCTAAAGTTGATACACTCAGGGAACAAGCTGATAAGCTCGATCTACAGCTCAAGCTTGACAAGAATAGGTATGTCAGACCTACTCTTCAGAAAATGGAAGCCATTGAGAAGGTTCAAGAGGAGCAACATGCCCAAATTGCTGAGGTTCTGGTTAATCAAGCTTCTTAGAAAGCTCAATTGGATGAAATTCAATCTTCAGTTGAACTTCTTCTCTCTCTCTCTTACTTCCTGATGATGCTAAAAATGGGGATAAGATAGTTAAGTCCAAATGCTCACCTACTCAAGTACTGAAGAAGAATGATGATAAAGGGGATGACCAGGGAAACTCTGAAAAGAGCAGAGGTCAAAGAAAAGTTTAAGGAAAATATTCTATTCAGAATAAGTCAAGTTCTGATGCTGTAAATGTTCAAAGTCTGAAGTCAAGTGCTGATAAACAAAGTCCGATGTCAAGTTCTGATATTCTGATTCAGTCAGGATCAAAAGACTCTCAGAAGTTTATGCAAACTCTGAAGCTAAAAGGGAAGTAGACTACTGTTTATTACAAAGATCCTAAAATCCAGACACTTGATTAGGAGATAGCAAGAAGATTATTTCTGAAACACAATCCAGGAATAGATTTAGAAGCTCTCAAGTAGGAAGAAGCTATATTTGTAACTGAGAAGACAAATCTTAAGTCTAAAGCTTCTAATGCAAAGAAACCTCTAAGGCCTAAGGAAAAAGGCATTGTGATCAAGGAAAAGTCAAATTCTGAAAGTTCAAAATTCAAGACTAGATCACAGACTGAGAGTAATCCTAAAGACAAAGGGAAAGGAAAAGTTGCTGAACCAATTAAGTCACCGGAGATGAAAATTTCTTAAGTTCTGATGAAACCAGTATGCAAAATGGTTCTAGTAACTGATGATAATCTTATTGAAGATGAAACAGTTCAAATTCTGAAAAGAAGAAAGATAATTGAAGAATCTAAAACAAACTCTGACATTGCTCAAGTTGTTCAGAATGAAGGACAGAAAGATACAGAAGAAACAACAAATTCTGATCAAGTTGATTTGAACAAAATGACAATTGCTGATAAGAAGAAGCTGTTATGGAAGAAAGCTACTCCAGTTGAACCAAAATCCAATCTCATGATTAATAAACTCGCTACATTTGGGTTGAGAACCAAGCAACCTAGAGATAGAGCTGGATTAGGTTCTGACGAAGAGAAGATTCAAAGAGGAGTAGAAGTTACTCTAAGAGATCCTTTCATGTTGACAGACAAACCATATGAACGAATCAAACAAAATCACCTTGACAAGGTGTTGTCTTCTCAAGTTGTGATAGATGCTCATGATAAGGAGAATCTAAAAGAAAAATGATCTTATTTCTCAATGATAAGAGGACTTATAGACTAGCTGATACTGATGTACTAAAGAAGTCTGTCAGAGAGCTTCAACATATTCACTATCTTCTGGAAGTAAAAGCTGATGTTACAAGAAGATGGTCAGAATACATTTTGAAGGCTATAAAAGATCTACTCAGAATCTCTGGTACAAAGACTTCTCATTATAGTCCAATGATTACTTAAGATGATGAAAGAGAAATTCCTATGCTGAAGAATTATGCTAAGGTGGAAGTAATTCTGAAAGGAAAATATTTATGTTATACTGAAAACTCATCACATTCTAAAGTTATCAGACTTGGTGATGGACTTGAAAGAACATCCATTCAATCTCTCAGAACAGCCATTTATCAAATTAGTGATAGTAAAGAAGAAGAACTGATGCAGGTCAAAGCACAGTTAGTTGAAGTTCTGAAGAAAGCTGAAGATAAGCTGGTGAAAGATTTTGTTAAGAATCATTATGGATTCAGATTGATCCAGTAATGTAGGTAAAGCTGGATGTTCTGTAAGTTGTAATTGATAGTCTTATTAAACTCTTATTGCATTAGAACTTAAGTGTTTTTGACATCATCAAATTTATTAACTTGTACATTCTTGCATAATCTATAAGTTGGGGGAGATTGTTGGATATATTTGAGATGTCATGTCTAATATATTTCATGTTTAGTTTTCAGATCTTAACAAATAAGAAATAACAGTACTTACTAGAATCAGTACTTACTGGAAGTCAGGTACTTAGTGTCATATCAGGACTTAAGGTCATATCAGAACTTAAGTACGAGAGGACTTACAGTTAAGGAAGGAAGCTAATTAACAGTAGAAGATCGAGACTAATACAGAAGAAGATATGCAAGGAAAGAGTTAGAGGACTAGAAGAATTATTTAAGATATCTGATTGATATATTTTAGGAGACAAAATTATATTCCATATCAATTAGAAGTTATCTTATAACTGTGTACTATATAAACACAAACATAGGTTTACACTATATGTGTTATCATTATCGAGAAGATTATACATTGTAACCTAGCAACTGTCGTGATATTTGTTCATCACCGAGAGATGACAGTTCCATTGTAACAGAGTTTATTATATCGAATACATCTGTTTTCTGTTACTTGTGTTCTAAATCAATTTGATTGGATTCTACACTGTATTCAACCCCCTTCTACGGTGTTGTGTGACCTAACAGCCCATATAGAAAAATATCTTGTTTTGAATCTAAAACCAAAAAGAATTCAGGCAATTAAGATGTGGTAAATCCATAATTCGTGATTTGATCCAAGGCCTTTTTCATTTTACTTTTAGGACAATTTTCTTTAACAATTTGTATATCTTTACATGAAATTATTGGCACTTGGTTTGCGGGCACAAGTACACAATACATGCTAAAAGAATTAATCTTGAAAAAGCTTGGTCTCGAAAGAACTCGATTAGGATCAAAAATAAAATTGGATTTCCGGCTACAATTTTTTTCCTAAAATCTCACATGTATATAACACGTGAAATTTTAACAAGTTTAATATAGATAAAAGGATAATATTATTTTAAATTATTATATATATTTTTGTAGTTCAGAAAATAATTACATAACATGTTGATGAATTACCCAGTTTATGTTAAAAATCTAATAAATATTGAATAGAATTAAGGGGTTTTTTCAAAAATACCAATGTTACACAAAGTATTTTAAAAAATACGACATGCAATATTTGTAATTTAGAATGCAACTTCGAGCAACCTCCTCTGCACATTTACAAACTCCCTATGCAATTTTGAGCAACCTCCCCAACACCCTCATATACAACATTGACCGTATTTTTGTAAATAAGTTAAAAAATATGAATATTTTTTATAAGTTCCCAAATGCCCGGTTTGGTACCCTGGATTTCATTTAAAACTATGGATTTGATCAAATAACATGTTTTGGAATTTGGATTTGAATTTCATTTTAAATATAAGACATTTAAATATTAGTATAAACTTGAGAATTTGAAATGACAACTCAAATTCTGTTATTTGAAATCCACCATCTAAAATGAAATTTAGGTTTCCTAATACCCTCTAAAATTAATATTTTTTTATTTGTAAAATTGATTTCCTCATTGCTTATAATAACATTTTATTTGTAAGAACTTATATTGAATACTTGTCAAAATTGAATAAAATCAAAATTAACCGGTTAAATTAGTGATTTTTAGAGTACCGATTCTAAACTTCCAAACTTCTATAGCCAACTCTGATGAAATTTGATAAATGCACTACTTTGAAATAAAGGCTTTTTTTCAAAAATACCCATGTTGCAGAAAATATTTTCAAAAATACGATCTACAATAATTACAATATCTTATGCAACTCCGAGAAACCTCCACTGCAACATTTGCAATCTGGTATGCAATTTCGAGCAATCTCCTCAATGGTAACTCCGGTGTGCGGGTGGCTCCTTCTGATGTCGTTCTTGGACTCTTCTTGCAGTTGCGGTATAGTTGTCGTTGGGTTTTTTCAAAACAATACCGGAGGGGGGTTTGAGCTCCGTGGTACCTCCGACGTGAGAGTAAGAACTCTCTTTGGGAGGATGAAGATATACATGAATGTAAGGTGGCTGTGTGTGTATATTTATGTGTAAGAGAGCATAACCCCAAAACCTTCTTCTTTCAACTATTTAATAGGCCAATGGTAGGGTTTGGGGGTTGGTACCTTTCAATCAGGGTTGTTCATCGTTATGGAGGGTAGACACCTGGGACCTATGGATGCTTTACAAGTGTCTAGGTACAGATGGTGTAGGAACGTGTTGGTCCTTATATATTTACAGTTGTCCATGTCACGTGCAGTGGCTTGGGCTTCACGTATCATGCATTGTAAGGGCTTTCTTGAGTATGGGCCGCGGGGTTGAGTTGTTTCAGGGTCCAAGTGTTGTTAGGTCCAAGTGTTTCTGGACCTGGGTGTTGTGGGACCTGGATGTTGTTGTACCTAGGTGTTACTGAACTCGGGTTTTGCTGGACCGGGGTGTTGCTAGACCAGGGAGTTGCTAGACCTTGGTGTTGTTGGACCTAGGTGTTGTTGCTAGATCTGGGTATTGCTGGACCTATGTGTTGTTATAGAAAAGTGTTGTATAAAATAGGAAAGTGTTGCATGATAAAGATAATTTTGATATTTTTTGAAAAATTGCAACACTTCCTGAAAAATGTCACAACACACATTATGTTTTTATTCAATTTGTGTAACGACTGAGAAATTATGACTGTTTAATATCATAATAAAAGAGTATTATGTGTTTTAATATGTCATTAAGTGTATTTAGTCATAAAATAATAGATGTTATGTGTTGTATGTGTTCCATGTAGTTCGGGGTATTTTTCGAGTATTTTATTACATGTTAAATGCTTTTATATCAAAAGTTATACAGCCCATACTTTGTTTAAATAGCTGATATTTCATATAAAATAATTGGCCTTATTTTTCTTAATATGGCCGTATACCATATTGATTCTCCGAACATCTAGGAAATTTGATGTAAAAATATATTTTGGAGCGAAGAGTAAACTATTTTTAATATAGCACGAGTCTTCTAAGGAATATATCTGATATATCCCTTTTTCGAGCTTGTTGCCTTATTGATGTTGCAACTGAGATCTAAGACATATCATGTCTTGATATTTCTTCTTTGTTAGGTCACACACACTGTAGAAGGGGGTTGAATACAGTGTATACTATAATCAAATCAAATTAAGAACACAATTATGAAACACAGAATAATCTTATTAATAAAACAGTATTACAATGGAATCGTTCTCTCTCAGTGATGAACAAATATCACGAGAGCTGCTAGGGTTACAATGAATAATATTCTCGATTAAGATAACACATATAGTGTAAACCCTATGATATGTTTATATAGACAAACAGTTATAAGATAATCTTCTAATTGATATTGAATATAAGTCTGCATCCTAAAATATATCAATTAGTTATCTTTTCCTCCAAGTCTTGTATTCTTCATAGAATTCTTCTCCATGCATATCTCTTCTTGTTTTAGTCTTGATCTTCTTTTCTTTCAATCAGCCGCCTTCCTTATCTGAATGTCTTCTTAAGTCCTGATATTATCTTCTGATAAATATCTTCTGATATCTTAAGTTCTGATAACTTAAGTTCTGATATCTTAAGTTCTGACTTCAGTATAAGTACTGATTTCAGTTAAGTCCTGATTTGTCCTGTTAGTTAATATCTGAAAACTAAACACAAATCATTATTAGACATGACATCACAAATATATCTAACAATCTCCCCCAACTTTTAAATTAGCATAATATACAAGTTCAGTAGATATTTGATGATGTCAAAAACATTAAGTATAAATGCATATAAGAATTTGACTAGATAACTACAACTCACAGTCCTTGTAGCTTTTACCATCCTTAAAGTCTGATATCAGCTTTAGCCTGTATATCCTTCAGAATTTAACAGTTGTAGTTCTTGACTTGGCTTCAGTGTGTGATCTCTCGAATATCAAAAGTTGTTCTGAGATAGTTCTTCAAAAGAGTTCTCTCAGCATATTCAAGTTCATTCTGCATCCTCCTTTTTGCATCTTTAAGTTCATCTGTATCTTCTCCTGTCTGAAAGATAGCAACCCTGAGATCATTAATCTTTGCTTTCCTTATTTCCTGATCCAGTCTGATGACATAGGCTTTATCAGACTCTAGATTGAATTCAAGAACCTTAATACCAAGAAATGTAGTGATTTTGGCGGTATTAGGCTTCATCTCAACTATACCACCATTGTGAGATCTGTACTTAGAATAGTAAGGTCTATCAGGAATATTAGATTTTAAGTAACTGGAAGCACCATTTGTTGATTTGTTCTTCACTTGAAGTAGAAATAGCACATGTTATAATTCTTCAAAGTACTTCAAACGAATAGCATCCTTTCTAATCTGGAATACCCTTCCCATCTGTCATAAAATATAACATGATATCTTCTTTCGATACAGAGTGGTAGACCATTTGTACAGACTCCAGTTGATTCAATCTTTCAGGAGTTGTTCCTACTTCTGGTTCACTCAAAGAGGTTGGATCAGAGGTAGTATTATTTACTCTCTTTTCTTTATAACTACCAAATCCTGATTTATCTCTAGCTTCCTTTCCTCGAATAACTCTTGCTTCAAAACCACTTAATGTAGTTTTCAAAGGTTAAGTAGACTGTTGAGCTTTAGTAAACCCAGGTAGTAGAATTTTTGAAGGTTTAATATGAGCAATGCCAGAGGTTTCCTTTTCTTTATCTTCTGATATCAAGCTAACTTGAGCTCTGTCAGAGGTTGCTTGCTTCATTGTAATATTAGAATTTACTAAGTCCTGACCTTGAACAACATGAGCTCTTTCAGAGGTTGTTTGAATATTCTTCTTCTTCTTCTTCTTCTTCTTCAAAATTAGACTAGTATCTTCATCATAATTTACTTGTTCATCTATGGTTGGCAGATAGATTTTTACAGAATCATCAACTTTAGCTTTGCCCTTGAACCTTGGATCTACCTCTACTTGTAATTTGGCTTTGGATTCAAATTTGATTGCCTGAGTCTGTCTTCTCTTTAATCACAATGCCCTTAGGCTTTGGAGGTTTCTTTGCAGTAATAGAAGCTTTAGACTTGGATTTGACATTTTCTGCTTTAAGTCTGGCTTCTTCTTCCTTCAGACTTTCAAAGTCCATTCCTGGATTGTCTTTGAGAAATAGTCTTTTTGAAATTTCTTCATCCATCTTCTGTAACTTGGGGTCTTGATAGTAGACTGTTGTTTCCTTCCCCTTGAGCTTCAGTGTCTGCATAAACTTCTGTGATTCTTGAATTTCACCCTGTATCAGAACATCAGGCTTAGTCAGAACTTGTTTATCAGAACTTATTCTTCTATCAGCATCAGAGCTTGATCTCTGTGTAGAAGTTCCTGCTTTCCTAGATGAAGAGCCTTTGCCTTGACCATGACCTCTACCCTTTTCAGAGTTTTCCTGGTCATCATTTCCATCATCCTTTTTCTTCAGTGCTAAATCAGTAGAGCATTTGGACTTAACCACCTTCTCCCCCTTTTTGGCATCATCAGGTAGTAGGAGAGAGAGAAGTAGTTCCTCTGAAGATTGGATTTCATTTAGTTGAACTTGTTGAGAAGCTTGAATCTTTAGTACTTTATCAATCTGAGCTTGCTGTTTCTCCTGAGCTTTCTCAATAGCCTCAACTCTGTTAAAGGTAGGCTTGAAAAACCTGTTCTTATCCAGTTTAACATTCATGTCTTGCTGTATCAGTGTTTTTTGAATTTTGTTCACCTTGGCTTGAGTTATTGAGTGTTGACCTTGAAGGTTCCTTGTACTCAATACAGTAACTCTGAGCTGTGCTTTGAAGTCATCATTCACCAGCATCTCATCGGCTCTAGCCAGGTGCTCAGCAAGAATATATGCAGTAGGAACAAAATCAACTTTGTTCCACTCCTTGATCCATTCTTTTCCTCTTGGAGTTTCACTCCAAGGTACTGGTGCATCCTCTCTAACAAATTTCTTGATTAAATCAGCTTTTCCTAGAACTTGTTGAGATGCATGTCCTGAAGGACCAGCTGTATCAGCATATAGATTTGTAGCAGCTTCACAAGTATTGTCAGTATTTGCAGCATCAGAACTTACAGAGCCTGCAGAATCAGCTTCCTCTGATAAAATGATAGTGCGTGAGGCTATAGAGGTTTCAAAATCATCCTCTAAGTTCTGATCAACATCCAAATTCTGATGCTCACCTAATATATGATCTTCATCATCTACAATCAGAAGAGGTGTTGTTGAAATATCTGCATTGAAATCAGCATCTAAAATTGGTGTTGTTGGTGGAGTATGTTGAAGAATGGTTGGAGCTTCCAAGTACAGAACCTCAGGCACATTCAAGTTGTGAATATCTATTTCAGCACTTGTACCTGGTGCATCTGTATGTAATGGATCATTAAGTGGAGACATAGAAGGTGTAGACAATCTGTCTTGAGCAGTTTCTTCAGCTTGAATTAGAGACAGTGGAGGTGTAGATTCAGTGGCTTTAACACATTCTGGTTGTGTAGATGGAAGGGATTCAATCACAATTGGCTCCTTTGGGATCAGAGATTCCTGATCCCCTTCCTTAGTTGCTGCTTCCACATCCTCTGAATCTGACTCAACTATGTCCCTATTAGCTCTTTATTTCTTCAATCTCTTCAAGGGTGGAGAGACTTTGGGAGCTTTGTCATCAGAATTTATCTTTCTAAGCCTTTTGAGGGGCCTAGAACTCCCAGTTTCCTTTGTTTTCTGAGGAGACACTTCCTCAGCTGCTTCAACAATAGATTCTGATGGTGGAACATGTGCCTCATCATCAGATTCATCTCTCAGAATCATTTTGCTTCTCTTTTGTTGTGTCTGAGATACATTCTTTGTCCTCTTTGCTCTAGAAGAATAAGGCTTCACTTGATTATGTGTTGATGGCTGGTTGGCATGTTCTGATGTGAGTGGTTGTTGAGTGACAGTAGTATGTGCTGATGGATGTTGTGTGTTGGTGGGTTGGACATCAGGATATAGCCATGAATAGGTATCATAATCAGCATTTATCAGAGCTTTCTTTACTGATAAAGGAATCCTAAGGGGTCTCAAAACTCCCTTCTTGTTGTTAGCAGTTAAGAGATCAGTAAAAGCCCTCTTAGCTAACCTAAAAGGTTCTATTTGTTCACTTGCTGGTTGTGGTTCATCTGATGTACAGTAGGTGTAAATTAACTGACAGAACCTAGCAAAGTAAACTACCTTCCTGTCATCTTTCATTCTATCTCCTATAAAACATAACACAGTCTTTGCATAATCAAAATGAGACTGGTTTAAGAGTGCATACCCAATTTGTTGTGTCAGAATAGGAATGGCATCGAAATTTGAGCATTTGTTGGCAAACATCTTCGCGATGCAATCGAAGAAGAAGCTCCATTCCTTTCGAATATATGGGCGTTTAAGTTGACCCAACTTAGCCAAACTCTGTTAATACCCAAGATTAGCCATCATTAGTTGTAGCAATGGCTCCTCAACAGCAGAACTGAATTGATATTTTTCAGGTAGGTGTAGAGCTTTTTGAACTGTTGACAGAGTAACAACATACTCAACCTCCTATGATGTAAACACGATACTTGGAGTCCCATTCTTACCACCATCATCATAAAGTCCTGTACGCCAAAATGTCAGAACTTGAGTTCCAGATAAATAGGATGGCTGCGTCGAAGCGAAGAAATCCTGTATAAAATGAAGTTCCGAAGGAGCTTCACTCTTAGTGAGAATGGCAGCATAGTTGTTGGGGACGAACTTTGCTCCATGAAAGATTATATCCTTGGGTGCCATTGAGAAATAAGTGAGAATTTAGAGTGCCTAAAAGGTGCTTGATAAAATGTCTATATAGAAAACAGTCAGTGAATATGAGAGAATAAGAAAAAGAGAGAGATAGTATAGATTAAAAATGTAAATAAAGGATTTTAAAATCTTTTATCTCTTTTACTTAGACACACCATGTGACAGCAGTTATTGAGAAGTGGAACAGACTTTACACCTGTCATCCATGCAGTAGTTAAGACAAAAGTTAATGGGCACGAGAAATAAGTAATGATTACTATGGACATTCAGTTTTTCCAAAAAAAATGTTCCCACTAAACAAATGATTATTACTGCTTTATCTCACGTAATCCAATATTCTGATAAAATATAACCGTTGAAGTAATGACCAAAAATAAATCAAGAAAATAAATACGGCCACGTCAGCATCAGAACTTGATTATTATCATAATTTAAAAGTCATCAGAATATGGCTCCTTAACTCAAAAAGTGAATGTTTATTTCTGTAATTCTTCACACAAATACTGATATAGTTTGAACATAACTTAATCATCAGAACTTCCATCAGAACTTGTCCTCAGAATTTATGCAACTAACACTTAAACTGTTCATCTAAAAACAACATTGATCACCACAGTAATTTTCATCATTCATATAGAGTATTAGTATGTGCTTTAAGCTAAATATCAGACAAAGAGTAAAGTCTGATTCACTTCAGTACATCTTAGAAATAAGGCATAACTAAGAACTTTGCTCAAAATATGTCATTAGTCTGAAGTCTACTATAGAATGAGTTCATGCATGAGTCCACCTCAACTGTTTTGTGCTCATTTTATGCATCTTTTGAAATTCCTTTTTACAGTGGCTTCTCAGTGTAAGTGAGTCATGATTGCTTATCAGAATTTATACTGTTATCAAAGTATTTCTCCAGTAATCAGAGAATGTGAAAAGTCACTAAGAAAATTTTATTTTGCTTTTCTAATGCATATTACTTAATACCAGCAATGCACTTGGGTCTTCCCTTCCACATACATTTTTCTCTAGATCTCAAAGGAGTACCTGATATTTATTTCTTTTCTTTTCTTTTTCTTTTGATAAGTGAGGCTTATCAGCACTTAGTACATCCATAAGATTTACCAACATCAGAACTTAACAGATAAGAAGCATTATTCTAGTTTTTGACTTAGTAATAAGATACACAAAGTAAACCTAACCAAGCTCAATATCAGAATTTGCTTGTGTTAAAAGATTTTCACATAAACAATTACTTCAAACATGGGATCTTTAGTATATTAAAGGCTACTAGGTCAGCATCTAGCACAGTTATCCTCATTGGATTGAATAGTCACAGAAACATTCATATCACTATCAAAGTTTAGAAATTCACATCAGACAACAATCAGCACTTAATTAAATTTCAATTTAAGAACAGACTACATAAAGATAGTAATATATGTAAATACTGATCATAAATTCTGATGTATCAGAACATAAACTAAGCAGATTTAGAGAAAGGACCTGAAACCATTCCAAGTTCATTTACCAATCTTGTAAAAGTATCTTCACATAGTGGTTTTATGAAGATATCTGCTAGTTGTTGATCTGTTGGAACAAAATGCAATTCCACTGTACCCTCCATCACATGTTCCCTTATGAAGTGGTACCTAATGCTGATGTGCTTTGTCATTGAATGTTGAACGGGATTACCTGTCATAGCAATAACACTTTGATTATCACAGTAAATAGGAATTTTAGAAAATTCTAACCCATAATCCAGTAACAGATTCTTTATCCAAAGAATCTGAGCACAACAGCTTCCTGCAGCAATGTACTCTGCCTCTGTAGTTGATGTGGAAATTGACTTTTGTTTCTTGCTAAACCAAGAAACTAATCTGCCACCAAGAAATTGGCAGCTTCCACTTGTGCTTTTCCTGTCAATTTTGCACCCTGCAAAATCTGCATCTGAGTAACCTATTAGCTTAAAGTCTGATTCCATAGGATACCACAATCCCAGATCAGCTGTACCCTTAAGGTACTTGAAAATTATTTTCACAGCTGTTAAGTGAGGTTCTTTTGGATCTTCTTGAAATCTTGCACAAAGACAGGTAGCATACATGATATCGGGTCGACTTGCAGTTAGATAGAGTAGTGAGCCAATCATACCTCTGTAATCAGTAATATCTACTGATGTACCAGTATCCTTATCCAATTTTATTGTTGTGGCCATATGAGTGGATCCACTTGAACAGTCTTGCATTCCAAATTTCTTCAACAAATTTCTGGTGTACTTAGATTGACAAATAAAAGTTCCTTCTTCATTCTGCTTGACTTGAAGACCCAGAAAATAGCTAAGTTCTCCCATCATACTCATTTAATATCTTGACTACATTAGCCTGGCAAACCTTTTATAAAGTTTGTCATTTGTAGAACAAAAAATGATATCATCAACATATATCTGCACCAAAAGTAAGTTCTTTCCATGGTTAAGATAGAATAAAGTTTTGTCAATTGTCCCTCTGTTAAATCCACTTTCTAGAAGAAACTGAGCTAATGTCTCATACCATGCTCTTGGAGCTTGCTTAAGGCCATAAAGTGCTTTATCATGTCTGTAGACATGATGAGGAAATTTTGAATCTACAAAACCTGGAGGTTGTTCAACATATAGTTCTTCTTCCAATTCTCCATTAAGAAAAGCACTTTTACATCCATTTGAAAGACTGCAAACTTTTTGTGAGCAGCATAAGCCAAAAATATCCTTATGGCTTCCAATCTAGCAACTCGTGCAAATGTTTCATCATAATCAATTCCCTCCTGTTGAGAATATCCTTTTGTAACCAGCCTTGCTTTATTTCTTGTAATTATGCCATCATTATCAGTTTTGTTTCTGAACACCCACTTTGTACCAACAACAGATCTGTTCTTTGGTCTTGGCACTAGGGTCCAGACTTTATTTCTTTCAAATTCATTTAACTCTTCCTGCATTGCTTCCACCCAATCAACATCTTGAAGAGCTTCTTCCACTTTCTTTGGTTCAGCTTGAGAAAGAAAAGAATGATAGATACATTCATTTGATGTTGTTGTTCTAGTTCTAATACCTGCTTCAGGATCTCCAATTATCAAGTCAGGTGTATGCGCTTTAGTCCACTTCCTTGCAGATGGAAGGTGATCTCTAGAACTGGATGCTCCCCCATGATCCATGATGTCTCCATCAACATTTTCTGAAGCTCCCCCTTGAAATTATGCTCTCTGAGTTGGATTCTTCAGAATTTGAGTTTCCAGAATTATCATAACTTGGCCCATCAGAACTTGATGCATTAGAATTTGAGTTTCCAGAATTATCAGAACTTGGCCCATCAGAACTTGATGAATCAGAATTTGAAGAGCCTGTTCTAGGTTCTGATGCTTCTTGAGATGTGGTTGGATCTTCAATATGCTTCCCCTACACAAGTGCATTTTCCTTTGACGTAGTCACCACAGTTTCAATAACATCAGAGTTTAACCCATCAGAATTTGCAGTATCAGGATTTAGACTATCAGAATTTAGAGAATCAGAAGTTAAAACTTCATTCTCAAATCTCAGTTGATCATGGTCATTGAAATCTTCAAGTCCAGGTAATCTTCTTATCATCAAAAGAGACATTGATAGATTCCATGACAACCCTTGTTCTTAAATTGTAGACTCTGAAGGCTTTTATGGAAACTGGATATCCAACAAAAATTCCTTCATCAGCTTTTAAATCAAATTTGGATAGCTGTTCAGGATGAGTCTTAAGAACAAAAAACTTGCATCCAAACACATGAAAGTACTTCAGATTTGGCTTCTTTTTCTTCACCATCTCATATGGTGTCTTTCCATGCTTGTTGATAAGTGTTGCATTCTGATTAAAACAAGCAGTCTGCACAGCTTCGGCCCAAAAGTAGGTTGGTAACTTTGCTTCATCTAGCATAGTTCGTGTAGCTTCAATAAGAGTTCTATTCTTTCTTTCAATAACTCCATTTTGCTGTCGAGTTCCATGAGCTGAAAATTCCTGCTTTATTTCATGGCCTTTGCAGAACTCTTCCATGATCAAATTCTTGAACTCAGTGCCATTATTACTTCTTATGATTTTCACAGAGTCTTTGACCAACTTATCCAGTTGTTTGACATGATCAATCAAGATAGATGCAGTTTCACTTTTTGTGTGCAAGAAATACACCCATGTGTATCTGGTAAACTCATCTACTATGACTATAGCATATTTCTTCTTTACAATAGACATGACATTCACTGGACCAAATAGATCAACATGTAGTAGGTGATAAGGCTCAAGAATTGAAGATTCATTTTTTCTCTTTGTTAGATATATTTGATAATGTCATGTCTAATATGATTTGTGTTTAGTTTTCAGATCTTACTTAAACAGGAAAAATCAGTACTTAACTGGATATCAGCACTTATACTGAAGTCAGAACTTAAGTTATCAGTACTTAAGGTTCAGGAGATATTTATCAGGAGATAATATCAGGACTTAAAGGAAACTTTCAGATAAGGAAGGCGGCTGATTGAAAGGAAAGAAGATCAAGACAAACGCAAGAAGAGATATGCATGAAGAAGGAATTCTATGAAGAATAGGATACTTGGAAGAAAAGAGAACTGGTTGATATATTTTAGGAAGCAGAATTATATTCCATATCAATTAGTGATTATCTTGTAACTGTGTAGTATATAAACACAGACATAGGGTTTAAACTATAAGTGTTATCATTATCGAGAATAATATTCATTGTAACCCTAGCAGCTCTCGTGATATTTGTTCATCACTGAGAGAGGACAGTTCTACATTGTAACAAAGTTTAATAAAGTTTGTTTTCTGTTACTTGTGTTCTTTGAATTCGATTTGATTGTGTTATACACTGTATTCAACCCCCCTTCTACAGTGTGTGTGACCTAACAAGTGGTATCAGAGCCTGTCTGTTAACACACAAACATTTTAAGATCCAAAAACAATCATATCTGAAGCAGAAACTCCAACCAAGCCCATCAAAACTGAAAAACCTCCAAAGACTCAAATCCATAGTCGATATGAGGCTATTAGAGTTCCCATACTGAAAAACCATCTAAATATCCCATATAGAAGATGAGGATGACTATGTTTCTGGAAGATACAGATCCAGAATATCTTGACAGAATCAATGAAGGACCTCACAAGCCAACCAAACTGGCTGTTGCAGTTGCAGGTGAAGCAGCAAAATTTGTACCAAAGGAGAAGAGTGATTACACTGTTGAAGATATCGCATCAATTGTTAAGGATGCTAAGGTACGACACTTGCTGCATAGTGCCATTGATAATGTAAGGTCAAATAGGGTAATTAACTGCAAGACTGTAAAGGAGATATGGGACGCCTTGGAGACATGATGCCAGAGAACTGATTTGATTAAGAAGAACAGGAAGACTATACTCACTCAAGAGTATGAACACTTTGACTGAAAGCCTAATGTCATTGACTGATTTATATGACAGATTTGTCAAACTCTTGAATGATTTGTCACTAGTTGATAAGGAGTATGATCTTGAAGATTCAAACCTTAAATTCTTGTTAGCTCTTACTGAAAGTTGGGTTTTGAAGGCCACAATTATAAGAGACAACTATAATCTTGAAGAAACAACTCTTGATGAAATTTATGGGATGCTCAAGACTAATGAACTTGAGATGGAACAAAGAAGCAAGAGGAAAGGAGGAAAGTCAAGGACAGTTGCTCTTAAGGCTGAGGAAGAATTCCCCAAAGCAGCTACCTCAAGGAAAGGAAAGGGAAAAGCGCTCATCAAAAAGTCTGATACTGAGTCATCAAGTTCTTATAGTGATGATGACTCAGAAACTGAAAGCTTGCCTGAGATGGATGCTGATGAAGAGATGATGAAGCTGTGTGCTCTTATGGTGAAAGGAATCACAAGGATTGCATACAGAAAATTTAGGAAGGGAAAGAAATTTTCCAGGAAAGGTGCAAGTTTTGATAAGAAGAGTTTCAGAAAACCTGAAGGCAAAGGAGGAAAGTCTGACAGAGGAGATTACACAAATGTCAAATGCAACAACTGTGGTGAGAAAGACCACATATCTCCTGATTGCAAGAAAGTGAAGAGTGACAAAGGCAAGGCTGTTGTCGCAAAGAAGAAAAGCTGAATGGACACTTCAGATTCTGAAAGTGAGGTGAAGTATGCCATGATGGCAAATGCTGATAGCAGTTCTGAAGCTGCTGAGTTAAAGATACCTCAAACCACTTATGCCTTTCATATACTGATGATATTAATGAGTTAAGAAGATATCTTAAAACCATGTTCATTAGTTATAGAGATCAAACTTTAACATTTGAAAGATTAATTTCTGAAAATCTTTCCTGTAAAAAGAGGAATGATTATTTTGAAAAAGAGTTAGTCATGTTCCATCAAACTCAGAAAGATAAAGATGATGCTTTCTATGTTAGGGATGAAGTACTTAAAATGAACGAATCTCTAAAAACTGAGTTAGAAAAGGAAAGAGAGATTATGAGGACTTGGACTAACTCTGGCAGAACAACTCAGAATTTGTTAAGTAGTGGAAAGTGGAAAGAGGGCTTAGGTTATAGAGATGATAAGAATGATAAAAGAACTGTAGAAATTAAGCCTATAGTTGTTAAACAAAAGCCAAAGGTAAAACCTGTTAAGTTTGTAGCTGTAAAGTCTGAAACTGAGAAATCAGAATTTAAAGAGAAATTAACTTCTGACAAACTAAAATAGGAAAAGCCAACTGAAGTTAACGTAGGCTTAATGACAAAGAAGCAGCTTAAGCATAAGCTGAAAGATGTTAAGAATGTAAACAAGGTAAAGTCACCTAGGAAAAATAGGAATGAAAAGGAAGGTGTGAATAAAAGTAATGATTATAAGCCTGTTCCTGATGCTCCTAGAAAAACATGTCATGACTGTGGAAGTTCTAACCATCCGGCTTCTTTTTGCAGGAAGAATAAGAACATAAACTCCTTACCTTCAAAGTCAAGAGTTAAGAGTCAGTATGTTAGATATAGGCCACAAAATCCTTGTTTTCATTGTGGTAGTTTATGGCATTCCATTTATACTTGTAAGGAATATCATAGTTTGTACTATGATTATTATCAAATAACACCTTTTTTAAAGAAAGTTAGCATTGTTCCTTCTAGTGTAAGTTCTGATACAAAGTCTGATAGTGTAAATGATGATAAGAAAAATGTTAACATAAACTCTGATGCTAAATCCGCTGCAAATGTTAACAAACTTAATAAGGCCAAAGGATCCAAGCTAGTCTGGATCCTTAAAACTAATCATTAGTGGTCTTTGTGATTGCAGGGCAACAGGAAAAACATACTAGTTCTGGACAGTGGATGCTCAGGACATATGACTGGAAATAAAGCCCTGCTATCAGACTTTGTGGAGAAAGCTGGCCCAAGTGTTTCTTATGGAGATGGCAACATTGGAAAAATACTGGGATATGGCAATATCAATCTTGGGAATGTCATCATTAAAGAAGTAGCTCTGGTCTCAGGACTTAAACACAATCTTCTGAGTGTTAGTCAAATCTGTGACAGAGGTTATCTTGTGGATTATTTTGAAGAACACTGTGAAGTTGTAAGCAAATCTACAGGCAAAGTTGTTCCGAAAGGATACAGGCATGGTAACATTTATGAAGCCAAGTTTTCAACAAGTACTGATGGTTCTGCAATCTATCTGTTAAGTAGAGCATCAATTGAAGAAAGCTGGAATTGGCACAAGAAACTCTCTCATTTAAATTTCAACAATATAAATGAACTAGTCAAGAAAGATCTGGTGAGAGGACTACCAAAATTAGTATTTGCTCCTGATGGCCTTTGTGATTCATGTCAGAAGGCTAAACAAAGAAAATCTTCATTCAAGAGCAAGACTGAATTATCAATTCTTGAGCCTTATCACCTACTACATGTAGATTTATTTGGTCCAGTGAATGTCATGTCTATTGCAAAGAAGAAATATGATATGGTCATAGTGGATGAATTCACCAGATACACATGGGTGTATTTCTTGCACACAAAAAATGAAACTGCGTCTATCTTGATTGACCATGTCAAGCAACTGGATAAATTGGTCAAAGATTCTGTGAAGATCATAAGAAGTGATAATGACACTGAGTTCAAGAATTTGATCATGGAAGAGTTCTGCAAAGACCATGGAATCAAGCAGGAATTTTCTGCTCCTGGAACTCCACAACAAAATGGAGTTGTTGAAAGAAAGAATAGAACTCTTATTGAAGCTGCACGAACAATGCTTGATGAAGCAAAGCTACCAACCTATTTTTGGGCTGAAGCTGTGCAGACTGCTTATTTTACTCAGAATGCAACACTCATTAACAAGCATGAAAGACACCATATGAGATGGTGAAGAAAAAGAAGCCAAATCTGAAGTATTTTCATGTATTTTGATGCAAGTGTTTTGTTCTTAAGACTCATCCTGAACAACTATCCAAATTTGATTTAAAAGCTGATGAAGGAATTTTTGTTGGATATCCACTTTCCACAAAAGCCTTCAGAGTCTAAAATTTAAGAACAAGGGTTGTCATGGAATCTATCAATGTCTCCTTTGATGACAAGAAGATTACTGGACTTGAAGATTTCAATGATCATGATCAGCTGAGATTTGAAAATGAAGACTTAAATTCTGATACTGAAAATCCTGACAGTCTAAATCCTGATACTGCAAACTCTGATGGATTAAACTCTGATATTATTGAAACTGTGGTGACTACGCCAAAGGAAGATGCACCTGTGCAGGGGGAGCATACTGAAGATACAACCACATCTCAAGAAGCATCAGAACCTACAACTGGGTCTTCAAGTTCTGATTCATCAAGTTCTGATGAGCCAAGTTTTGATAATTCTGGAAACTCAAATTCTGAAGGATCCAACTTAGAGAGTATAATTTCAGGGGGGGGCAACAGAAAATGTTGATGAAGACGGCATGGATCATGGGGAGCATCCAGTTCTAGAGAAAACCTTCCATCTGCAAGGAAGTGGACTAAATCACATACACCTGATTTAATAATTGGAAATCCTGATGCAGGTGTCAGAACTGGAACAGCTACTTCAAGTGAATGTCTCTATAATTCTTTTCTTTCTCAGACTGAACCAAAGGAAGTGGAAGAAGCTCTTCAAGATGCTGATTGGGTGCAAGCAATGCAGGAAGAGTTAAATGAATTTGAAAAAAACAAAGTTTGGACCCTAGTGCCAAGGCCAAAGAACAGATCTGTTGTTGGTACAAAGTGGGTATTCAGAAACAAAACTGATAGTGATGGCATGATTACAAGGAATAAAGCAAGGTTGGTTGCAAAAGGATATTCTCAACAGGAGGGAATTGATTATGATGAAACATTTGCACCAGTTCTTAGATTGGAAGCCATAAGGATATTTTTGGCATATGCTGCTCACAAAAAGTTTACTGTCTTTCAAATGGATGTGAAAAGTGATTTTCTCAATGGAGAATTGGAAGAGGAAGTATATGTTGAACAACCTCCAGGCTTTGTAGATTCCAAATTTCCAAATCATGTCTACAGGCTTGATAAAGCACTTTATGGCCTTAAGCAAGCTCCAAGTGCATGGTATGAGACTTTAGCTCAGTTTCTTCTGGAAAGTGGATTTAACAGAGGAACTATTGAAAAAAATCTGTTCTACCTCAACCATGGAAAAGACTTACTTTTGGTGCAGATATATGTTGATGATATCATTTTTGGTTCTACAAATGACAGACTTTGTAAGAAGTTTTCCAAACTGATGCAATCAAGATATCAAATGAGTATGATGGGGCAACTTAGCTATTTTCTGGGCTTTCAAGTCAAGCAGAATGAAGAAGGCACTTTTATTTGTCAATCCAAGTACACCAGAAATCTGCTGAAGAAATTTGGAATGCAAGATTGTTCAAGTGCATCCACTCTCATGGCCACTGCAACAAAATTGGATAAGGATACTGGTATATCAGTAGATATTACTGATTACAGAGGTATGATTGGCTCACTACTCTATCTAATTGCTAGTAGACCGGATATCATGTATGCTACCTGTCTTTGTGCAAGATTTCAAGCAGATCCAAGAGAACCTCACTTAACAATTGTGAAAAGAATTTTTAAGTATCTTAAGGGAACAGTTGATCTTGGATTGTGGTATCCCAGCGATTCAGATTTTAAACTAATAGGTTACTCAGATGCAGATTTTGCAGGATGCAAAATTGAGCACAAAACAGTTGAGGTGGACTCATGCATGAACTCATTCTATAGTAGACTTCAGACTAATGACATATTTTGAGCAGAGTTCTTAGTTATGCCTTATTTCTAAGATATACTGAAGTGAATCAGACTTTAATCTTTATCTGATACTTAGCTTACTACACACACATACACTCCATATGAGTGATGAAAATTACTGTGGTGATAAATGTTGTTTTAGATGAACGTTTAAGTGTCATATGCATAAATTCTGAGGACAAGTAATGGTGGAATTTCTGATGATTAAGTTATGAAGAAACGAAATCAGAATTTGTGTGAAGAATTATGGAAATCGGCATTCACTTTTCGAGTTAAGGAATCATGTTCTGATGACTGTTAAGTTCTGATATAAGTCTAAGTTCTGATATTACATTATGATTCTTTACTTGACTTATTTGTGGTTAAAATCTGAAATAGTCTTATTTAAAATCAGAATATGTTTGGGTGAGATATTAACAGTCAACATAATTTGGGTTAGTGGTACTCGTTTATGCACAGTAATTTTTATTTGTTTCGTGTGCGCATTAAATCCTGTTTTTAGCTTTCAATGGCTGCTATTATTCTCATCAGTCTAGGGAGACGAGGTATAATTATTTCTAACTATAACCATTCAATTTTCCTTGCATATCTTGATATTCTATTGGTTATATAAATAAACGCCTCATTCCAGCCAACATATCTCTCATTTTCACTCAAACTCATTTTTTTTACTCATCACAACCATGGTTCATTTCAACTTAGTTCTGAACTATGAAACTTTCACTATCGATTTGAGGTGTCTGAATGGCAGCAGGAATGGCATGTCACTGCCATTCCTGATGAAATATGGGACTCAGTTCCCCAAGAGGTTCTCATAGACCTCTTGTTCTTCTATATGGACTATAACCGCCATCTTGAGCATCTGGAAGAGGAAATGAGAGAAGCTCTCCGACAGCAGGAGCGAATCATTCATCTTGCTGTTCTCTTTGGTGAGAGTAGGAAGAAGAAATAATTGCAGCTATCTGTTTCTCTTCACCATCAGCTTTGTCTGGCTTCTTAGCTTAGGACTAAAGTTGTTGATGTTAGGATTTGTAGCTTTGGACAATCTTGTAATTTTAAGCATGTAATTTAAATCTCATGAAATGTATTTGCTCAATATATTAATTGTAACACCCCCAAATCCGGGGTCGGGGATCCGGGTTGTCACGAGTTCCATTTCCCTTAGCAACACCCAATATTAATAAATAATCAACTACTCTGTACGGTGACCCCACCATTAAACACACACACCACAAGTTATAGCCTCAGAGATGAATATCTAAAAATAATCACAAGTCGTTTTATTCCACAATCATATGCTAATGCACCTTAAACAGGTTTCTGAATAAATTTACATTTCTTTGCCATTATTACAATTCATAATATACATAAGTCTGGTACATTATTAGTTGAAAACTTAGCCTATTGGTAATTTCTACCTCAGCTACAACATCCTCAACGCTTCCAGAAAGCTGCGGAACGTTTCCTAATCGCTTGCGAATCGGGAGCTTGGTCATGTTCATCTTTTCTATCTGTTGTTGTGTGATGAAAGAAGAAAGCAAGGGTGAGCAGCAAGCCCACCAAAATAATATGTATAATGATTAACAATATATGAGCCTTCTCATAGTACTCATGAAAGTCTTGGTCAAAAGAAATGAACCAAGTTGATATCTTAATGCGATGAAGTCGCAAAATATTCAGTATATATATATACATATATACTTTTCAAAATATTGGAAGTCCTCTTCCATGCATAATACATACAGAGTTCCAGTGTATAACTGTATAAAAATACTGTTGCAAGGTGATCTCATATATCTAACCTTGTCTCAACGTTTTTCTGAAAATCTTTGTCATGCATAAGATAATCATTTACTAGATATAAGTTTAAAAAAAATGAAGTTACAAGATACTCCAATATACTTATATACAAATACTACGTGAACTACCACCGTTCAAGTTATAATTAGTGTCAAAAGTTCATCACACTGATGAGACTACAAGATAAGACTTGAATAGATTCAATCTTTGAAATATTTTGAAGGAAATGAAGTTATGATATACTTCATTAAGTCCCGATATATATATACACCTATATATATACATACGTTTCCTGAAAACCTCTGTCATGTAAAGTATGAACAGAATTACAATATCCAATAAATTTGGAAAGGAAAGAATTTTGGCATAAACCTGATATCTTGCTGATCAGGCAAAGATACCAATAAGTAACCTTTTCTACTAGTAGATGGACGAATTCCCCACTGGTCATCACCTTGGTCGCAATAGGACCTTATGCTGGACTGCCACTCAGCCACTTATGCATTTGATGGACTCCCACTGAGCCACTTACACTATCATGGACGCCCACTGAGCCCATGTTGCTTATGCCGACTCGATAGATGGACTTACTTCCCGAACGTTGGGTAAGTAATCAATTCATTTACCAAAACTGCAACATTGTTGCGAATATAAAATACACCGTAGAGCCGGATCCCTCAGGTTTTGAGCGAGTATTTAAATCCCCTTAAAAGGAAGATCTTAAATATAAAAATGAGTTTTGGGATCCGCTCTAACTTTTAAAAATCATTTTGAAGACTCGAAAACACTTTAAAGAGTGTTTGGAGTAATGCTGATTTAATGAAGTAAATCAGTCCCAATATTTTTAGAAAATGTCTGAATATTATTATTTAAATAATATTCCCATAAAGAATAATCTTTATACAAATAATTGAAGTAGAAGTTGTAAGACTTATACATGAAATGAGTATTAAATAACCAAAGATATACTTATATGAAAGTACTATCTTTATTTGAATAATCGAAAATAAGTTTGATTATTGACACCTTATTCTTTAATAAAATAAAGAATATATTTCAGCAAATAATCGGAGTCATAGATCCTCAAATGAATATTCAAATAATATTCGATAAATAATATAAAAGAGTCATAAGCCCTCGAATGAATATTCAAATAATATTCAAATAATAAAATAAAAGGAGTCATAAGTCCTCGAATGAATATTCAAAATAATATTCATTTAATAAAATAAAGAAGTCATAAGCCCTCGAATGAATATTCGAATAATATTCAAATAATAAAATAAAAGTATCGAATTAACCTTATTCGATCAATAGTTTTAAAAACTATATCCATATATATATATAAATATATATATATAATATACTCGGGAACATCGACTCCCGGTTTAGAAATATGTTCACCTTTTATCCCCTATACTAAGGGTATATGCAACTACTTGCTTACTTTTAGCATAGGTATTATGCAAATATAAGCATTGAAATCAACAGATAGATAACCAGATTACGAAACAGACATGCATATATACCATATCAGCATGCTCCAATATATCGCAAAATTTGCTAATAACAATCATGCACTATCACAAGATAATGCATATACATATATTTACATCACAACAACAGTATAACGGGTAGAAAACTTGCCTGAGCGACTGGGGGGTTACGAATGGCTCGGGACGAGTCTGGTAACCTATAAACAACAAGTAAGTTGGAATTAAACCAAAGTCACTTGTAAATCTATACTCTAACCAACTCAGACTCTAACGATCGTTTTGCGCTTACTGATTCTCTTAAGTCACTCGAGTACCCTCGGCTCCACCATTTTTAATAAATTAACCATTACGAGTTTTAAAGCGATTCCTTCGCGAGTGTCTTACCAACTTCCTAACACTCTTACCATAATTGTTTCATACATTAATTAACCCTTTTTGGTCTTTAACCTATGTTTCAAAGTAAGGCGAGGGGAAATGTTTCGTTCGCGATACGCCGTTACTTGAAACGGTCGTTTCTCCTAAACCGTGCATCGAAATCGAACGAATACATATCAAAATGAAGCTCGTAACACGAGCTATCTAGACATGGCAATGGTCATAATCTAGCAGGGGGTTCTCGGGTCCTAATGTTATGCACAAAAACAGTCTAAAGAAAACCGGACGTTACGATGGCTATGTTTACGTGATTTCCCAAATTTAAACCATTCAAAACCAACCACAATTCAACCCCAAATCAATCATACAACCAAAATCCCTCCAAACCACATCATTACAGCCCCAACAAATCCACATTAACCATTTATACTTATTCCCCACATGAACTAAAAGCTTTACTTAGGTTCTTTAACTAATTATCAAGATTTACAGCTCCAACAATACCACCAAACCAACTAATCTCTACAACTCAACCAAACTTCCAACAATCAAGCATCATGCTTCAAATATAATATATCAAACATATTCATTCCTAATTACTCAAAAATAAAGCTAGGGTTTGTAGTTTATACCTTCCTTGGAGAATGGAGAATCAAGAGAATGGCTTGGAATCACCCTTAAAGTCCTTATCCAAGCTTAATCTAAACAAAACTTCAAGAACACAAATTTTAGTTCTTGAAAAACACTATTCACCATCTTCTTCCATGATTTATAGAAAAAGATTGGCTTGGAATTAGAAGCTTAAACTTATAGGAAGTATGTAACTATCCATGGGGAAGCTTAGATAATTACCTTGCTAAATAGTAAGTGGTGGAGCTTGGATCTTCATTTTTTAAGAAAGAAGCCGAGAGCATGATGTAGAAGAAAGAGAGATTTTTGTGTTTTGCTTTGTTTTGCTTTTGGTTGGTTGTAGTTTTGTTTTGATTTTGGTTAATTACTTTATTAACCTTGCAAATTGTGTGGTTAATAGCCAACCACACCTCCTTCCCTCCTATGTCATGCTTATATCATCATGTGGTGTCATCCTTCCCTCTTTGTCCTCTTCCCATTGGTTGGATGACATCATCCCCTCTAATCTCTTTGATTAACTTCCTAATTGTTTGCCTAATGACCGCTGATCTGTTATACGGTTCGCTTAACTTTCGTTTTCGTTTATCGTTGGAAGGGATCATACCCGGGATCTTATTACTTGGGTTCCCTTAACCTTTCTCAATATATTGTATTCCTTTTATGATCCTCTCTTATAATCCTTTAATTTAAATCCTTTTTATCATGTTACCTTATACTCAATTCTTTCCGTATCTAGTGGATTTCCGGGAAAAATCAAAGTGTTCGGAATTGGATTCTGACGATCTTTACATACACTTATACACCATATAGAGTGCCAATAAAATCTCAGAATATCCATAAAAGAACCCCTACCTAGTGTGGCATGAAAAGTTTTCTCATTCAGCAAAAACACTATTCATAAGGGTTTCAAAAACTTTCCAAAAATTGAGGTTATTACAGTCTCCCCTCCTTAAAAGGATTCCGTCCCGGAATCAGATAGAAAATGAATAGGGATACTTTTTTTTTTAATATTGCACTTTCTAACTCTCGAGTAAATTTTCCCACATTGTGGTCCTACCACCAAACTCTGCCTAGTTTGATAACCCTTCTCTTAAGCACTTGTTCCTTTTCACTCTATAACCCTTTCTGGTTGCTCCATATAGGTTACGTCGGGTTGCATGTCTATGCGCTCATATGCCCCTATTTATCTGGCACCCGAATTACACTTTCTTAACATTGATACGTGGAACACGTTATGAGCTTGTTACATGTTCGGGGGTAGGGCTAGCTCATATGCTAACTTCCCATTACGTCTTAATACCTCAAAGGGTCCAACAATTCGTGGGCTTAGCTTTCTTTTCTTTCCGAACCTCATCCATCCTTTCCAAGGGAATACCTATAACAACACTAGGTCCCTTACTTCCTATTCCTTGTCCTTTCATATCAAATCAACATACTTCTTATGTCCATCTTGGGCTACTACCTGGCCGTCCTCTGATTAGATCTATTATATCCTTGGTCCTTTGAACTATTGCGGGTCCGAGCATCTTGCGCTCTACAACTTCATCCTAACATAAGGGAGATTGACATTTTCTTCCCTCAAAGATCTCATAAGACGACATCTCGATACCTGACATACGATCTATTATCGTGAGAAAACTCAATCCGCGTTAAGTGATCATTCCAAATTCTCTCAAGTTTATTGCACAGACTCTCATTATAGCTTTTAGCATTAGAGCTTTTTCTTCTCAATACCCATTCTTTTCCAGTTCGTAATTGCTACTACCTTCCGTTCCTAATATTATACTGGTTATACTTTTGCTCGTTAGCGTTCTATAACCTTTTAATAACCACGTCAACCTTAGTATCACTAACGCGTTAGAATCGGAATACCATCGTACTGATACTACTTCCTTTAGCTGCTTCCATCTTCGAAAGCTTGATCCATCATATAGAAGTAAAGGAATTTGTTGAGAGATCACTATGATCATGAACACTTGTTCTATTGTATAGTTAGTACAGAAGGTGGCCAGCCTTTAGCACTTGACAAGCAATTAAATGACATGTGGTATCCTACTAGGCTTCTATCACACAGATAGATAGTCATTCGGAAATACCTCCCCTTCTGGAAGGGTTGTTCTTCTCAGCTTACATGAAATGAAAAGAAGAGAAAAGAATGAACTGAAGAGAATTGTATATTCATAAAAAAATTTATTGCCATAAAATATCTGGCTTGGAATCTACCTCTGAACTATAGAGGTTTGTCATAGGAGAACAAAACATATATGTATTTATCTCAACATCAAGTATTATAGCATCGTATTTCACATGCCTAAATATTTTTGCTATTCCGTCCATCATTCTATGGACCCATGCTCTTCCTCGAGCTTATACATAATCACCTTTGAAACTCCCTCGACATCGAAAATCGAATCTGGGATCTCATTCTAGACACCATCGTTACTAGAATTCTATGCTTGCATCGCAACCTTCCTCGTATAGTAATACGACTCTCTATTGATAAGAAGGAATAAATATTCAATAGGTAGATAATCTACTTAACCAGTCTATTCAACGATAACTTATACATCACCACAACCCGATTAGGGGTACCCAATCTCAACATCCATTACACTACAACTCTCACGGTTGTAATCGGCTCATTATTCAAAGAATCGTTGTTGCATTACTATGGTCCACCACTGACCTACTGTCGTCATTCATTTTCCTTGGAATCTTAATAGCTAACCATACGGAGTCCATACCTGTCGTATCAAATTCTTCTAAGGAGTTAACATAATTACCATTCATAATTCATGAAGAACACTCCAGATCCTGACGTACTTTCATGACATGAAGCAGATAAAATTGCAGAAGAGTTTCAATCAAAGCAACGATAGCAGGTTAATACCATTCTTAATCATATGCCTTCAATAGAAGACTTAACTCAAAGGTTCGTTTAGTCCTTTTTGAAATATGGTCCTGGATTATTCTCAAGATAGGACCTTCTAAGATAGATAGCCCATTCATGGCGATTACACGAATTAAACCTTTTACCAACTACTATTACGGTTGGGTATTGCACAGTCATTAGAAGGAATGTCCATCTTCCAAACCATAATACAACCTTTACGGCTTCAACCATCATCACTGTATTCCTTTGGCACAAGCGCCTATAATTATCCTCTTACCTTTAAAGTGTCGGCCACCTCTTTGGCCTTTCCTGATAGTAAAATTTCCCTACAGTCAATGTCATTTTAACCACCTCCAAATAAATTTTCTACCTCATTTCAATCACAGCTTATGTGAAGATGTTTTCCTTAAAATCTGATGAGTAAAAAAAAAATCACCATTTTTCCATAAGTTATTGCCTTAGTCTTTAGAGGTTAATCACTGTCACGACTAACTCTCAATTATACTTAGAACATCTTTTATCTTAAGTCCTAATTGCCTGGAACAATTTCGACCTTTACTGGTTCGATCCATACTTTCTCGTGGTTTAACACGTGCCCCACTTGGCATCATTATAATTACGTCATATTTCCTTTATCAACATTTCTATTCTTGAGAATTTTGAATATTACCTTTCTCCTTGTAAAACCTCTAAGGTTATCCTTCAATCGTTCCTCCTGTATTCCCTAGATACAGGGCATATCAAAATACCATTTACTAATACTAGAACCATTATCTATATGTTTCTGAAAAATTTCCCCACTGATACTTAAAGGTTGTTGTTACCTTAACCCTTTCCAAATCATACTGTCAAAACTCATACTGTCCCTATTAAGGGTGAAATGCCAACCTTTATGCATTCCCCTAGGATTCATTTTAAGTTACCGATGTTCTATCCTTAATTCCATCTTTAAAAGGTACCTGCATCCTTCCATGGATAAATCAAGTCATATATCCCTGATAAGGGTGTCTTATTCAATCATTCCCACCTCGATAGTACATGTCTAATTTCATAATAACATCTGTATTCAAAATGGGGTCAATCAATATGGCCTCCAAAAGATAACAACGGTTATCCGCTTGTCTTCCCTAATTTGGTAACGATAACAAGGATGTTCTGGAAGATATTGGTCGTGTTCAACGTGAACTTCTTCTTAATAATTCCTTATTTACTTTTGTTGTTTATCTCAACAGTCACCTCAATGTTGGGATATCTTTCATATCTGGCGTCTCCCTTTCTGGGTATCATGCCACCGGTCTTACACTTCACCTTCTTGAAGGTCACTTCCTTCATCCAATTTTCCTAATTTTTTACTTTCTTGTCTCCTCGGTCTATCCGCATCTCATTATTTATCCTTCGAACTATCTCAAGGTTTCCCGAATCCTTCCAACTTGAAGGGGGTACAACATATATGTATCTCTTATGCCTTCAACCATCAATTTAACTCATGGTGAATCACCCTCATTCTGACGATTACTTACTTTTCTATTTCTATTGCTACGAGTCTTTAAGAATTCCTCATACCCAAATTCCTTATTATTCCTCAAACTCTATTGCCTTTATATTCCTTTCCACTTCAGTTTCTTTTTATTTTCCTTTCTCTTATCATTATTTCATGAACCCACTAATCATTGACTTCAAGCGTCACATCGTTCTGGGATTCTTGTCATCAGAACGAATTTTGACAACTTTTACAACTTAGCTTCATATTTCATCATACTCGTCCGCCTTTGTTCTGACTCTAAAGCTTTTACACTATCTCCATAACCTTGGGAATTACTTTCCCGAAAACAATTGACTGAACTTTAATCAGTTTATTCTAACCTCTGGCTCCATGCCTTTCTTGGTCTTTCACCAGTGGTGGCCCTTCTCTTAGGAGGGTAAGTGACAAAAATAGTCTTTTGTGATTCGTCCATCATTTAGAATCTCAAATGATTCCTATATTTCCTTTAGTCAGGCTCTTGCCTCGACTGAGTCGACTTGTTCCTTAGAACTCTAAGGGCTTAGCGACTTAAAGGTCCTGAAAGAATTTCTCACCGCATTGTTTCCTCAGGGTGGTGGTTGGGAATAATAGTCTAAGTTCTGTCTAGAAAGGTCCATAAATTTTCGTATAGGAGTACCGTCTCGGGTCTCCTTTCCTTACTCGACTTCTATTTCCTCAGTCTGAACATTCCCTCCTCCTTCCCATAATCGGGGTCCTCCTACATATTTTAAATCCTCATTTTCCACTTCATCATGTTATGGGTTCCTTCTATCTTGATGGCGACCTCCCTGACTATCACGTTCAGGGTTTGCTCTAAATCTTATTCCTCAAACTAGCTTTCATCTAAGATCTCATCTTTAAGCTCTTGAACATTTCGAACCCAAATTCTATAGGAATACCTCATTATTCCCTTATCATCTTTCTCGGTATTAATCTCTTATCTATTTGTTGGCTCTCTGCCTTCATTCATCACTTTTTCTGGCACAATCTATTCTTTTCCAATAATTCGGGCTATATTGCAATCTCAAACAGCTTTTCGGTACCGGCTCCGGTTACCTTCACTTCTATTTCCATTTTCTCAAAACCTCTTATAAACTCTCTCAAAGACATTATCATCTTGAGTCTCTCCTTTTTACTAAGGGCATCAGCCACCATATTGGCTTTCCCCGAATGATAAAGAATCTCATAATTGTAATCCTTGATTAGCTCTAACCACCTCATTTGGCGCATGTTGAGCTCTTTCTGCGTGAAAATGTACTAGAGCACTTATGGCTTAGGTAAATCTCGTGCTTCTCTCCATACAAGTAGTGCCTCCAATCTTTAGGGCAAAACTATTGCCACGAGCCCAAGCTCATGGGTGGGGATATCGAATTTTATATTCCCTTAATTGTCTTGACGCGTACACGATTACCTTGATGTGCTGTATAAGAAGCACCTTAATTCCTTATGCGAAGCGTCACTATAGATCACAAAATCTCCTTTTTCATCCGGCAATGCCAACATAGGGGCCGCCACCAACCTTTGCTTTAGTTGTTAAAAGCTTTTCTCGTATTTCTCTGTCCATTCGAACTTCTCAGTCTTACGAGTAAGCCGCGTTAAAGGGGCTACTATCTTTACAAACTTAAACGAACCTCCGGTAGTGACCGACCAATCCTACCTCTGGTAGTCGCCCTAACCATGGTCATCAATTCCTCAGTGGTCCTTTATTCATTCTTGTCAGGATCCTTCACGACATCCTTCTCAGCAATAATCCCTTCTAGGACAACATCCTCAACCGCTACATCCTCAATATGAACAGCATCCGGTCCCGTGTTAGGACGCTCTATCGGATCACAATCTGATCTCCAATACCTAATAAAATATCATCGCGTTGTTGCTCCTCAACCTCAGGGTTCGGAGTCCCGCTACCATATATGATAACGAACTACGCCTCTATCACGATGTTTATAAGGGTTCCCCTAAGGGTTTTAACTGTCAGTACTACATTAGGTAGTCCGACTATGAACTTGGCAAGAGTTCTTATTTATCTTAGTGAACTTATTATTTTAACGTCACTTCATCTCTGAGGTTTATAACGCTTAGCTCTGATACCACTTCTGTAACACCCCCAAATCCGGGGTCGGGGATCCGGGTTGTCACGAGTTCCATTTCCCTTAGCAACACCCAATCTTAATAAATAATCAACTACTCTGTACGGTGACCCCACCATTAAACACACACACCACAAGTTATAGCCTCAGAGATGAATATCTAAAAATAATCACAAGTCGTTTTATTCCACAATTATATGCCAATGCACCTTAAACAGGTTTCTGAATAAATTTACATTTCTTTGCCATTATTACAATTCATAATATACATAAGTCTGGTACATTATTAGTTGAAAACTTAGCCTATTGGTAATTTCTACCTCAGCTACAGCGTCCTCAACGTTTCCAGAAAGCTGCGGAACATTTCCTAATCGCTTGCGACTCGGGAGCTTGGTCCTGTTCATCTTTTCTATCTGTTGTTGTGTGATGAAAGAAGAAAGAAAGGGTGAGCAGCAAGCCCACCAAAATAATATGTATAATGATTAACAATATATGAGCCTTCTCATAGTACTCATGAAAGTCTTGGTCAAAAGAAATGAACCAAGTTGATATCTTAATGCGATGAAGTCGCAAAATATTCAGTATATATACATATATACTTTTCAAAATATTGGAAGTCCTCTTCCATGCATAATACACACAGAGTTCCAGTGTATAACTGTATAAAAATACTGTTGCAAGGTGATCTCATATATCTAACCTTGTCTCAACGTTTTTCTGAAAATCTTTGTCATGCATAAGATAATCATTTACTAGATATAAGTTTTAAAAAAATGAAGTTACAAGATACTCCAATATACTTATATACAAATACTACTTGAACTACCACCGTTCAAGTTATAATTAGTTTCAAAAGTTCATCACACTGATGAGACTACAAGATAAGAGTTGAATAGATTCAATCTTTGAAATATTTTGATGGAAATGAAGTTATGATATACTTCATTAAGTCCCGATATATATATACACCTATATATATACATACATTTCCTGAAAACCTCTGTCATGTAAAGTATGAACAGAATTGCAATATCCAATAAATTTGGAAAGGAAAGAATTTTGGCATAAACCTGATATCTTGCTGATCAGGCAAAGATACCAATAAGTAACCTTTTCTACTAGTAGATGGACGAATTCCCCACTGGTCATCACCCTGGTCGCAATAAGACCTTATGCTGGACTGCCACTCAGCCACTTATGCATTTGATGGACTCCCACTGAGCCACTTACACTATCATGGACGCCCACTGAGCCCATGTTGCTTATGCCGACTCGATAGATGGACTTACTTCCCGAATGTTGGGTAAGTAATCAATTCATTTACCAAAACTGCAACCTTGTTACGAATATAAAATACACCGTAGAGCCGGATCCCTCAGGTTTTGAGCGAGTATTTAAATCCCCTTAAAAGGAAGATCTTAAATATAAAAATGAGTTTTGGGATCCGCTCTAACTTTTAAAAATCATTTTGAAGACTCGAAAACACTTTAAAGAGTGTTTGGAGTAATGCTGATTTAATGAAGTAAATCAGTCCCAATATTTTTAGAAAATGTCTGAATATTATTATTTAAATAATATTCCCATAAAGAATAATCTTTATACAAATAATTGAAGTAGAAGTTGTAAGACTTATACTTGAAATGAGTATTAAATAACCAAAGATATACTTATATGAAAGTACTATCTTTATTTGAATAATCGAAAATAAGTTTGATTATTGACACCTTATTCTTTAATAAAATAAAGAATATATTTCAGCAAATAATCGGAGTCATAGATCCTTAAATGAATATTCAAATAATATTCGATAAATAATATAAAAGAGTCATAAGCCCTCGAATGAATATTCAAATAATATTCAAATAATAAAATAAAAGGAGTCATAAGTCCTCGAATGAATATTCAAAATAATATTCATTTAATACAATAAAGAAGTCATAAGCCCTCGAATGAATATTCGAATAATATTCAAATAATAAAATAAAAGTATCGAATAAACCTTATTCGATCAATAGTTTAAAAACTATATCCATATATATATATAAATATATATATATATAATATACTCGGGAACATCGACTCCCGGTTTAGAAATATGTTCACCTTTTATCCCCTATACTAAGGGTATACGCAACTACTTGCTTATTTTTAGCATAGGTATTATGCAACGATAAGCATTGAAATCAACAGATAGATAACCAGATTACGAAACAGACATGCATATATACCATATCAGCATGCTCCAATATATCGCAAAATTTGCTAATAACAATCATGCACTATCACAAGATAATGCATATACATATATTTACATCACAACAACAGTATAACGGGTAGAAAACTTGCCTGAGCGACTGGGGGGTTACGAATGGCTCGGGACGAGTCTGGTAACCTATAAACAACAAGTAAGTTGGAATTAAACCAAAGTCACTTGTAAATCTATGCTTTAACCAACTCAGACTCTAACGATCGTTTTGCGCTTACTGATTCTCTTAAGTCACTCGAGTACCCTCGGCTCCACCATTTTTAATAAATTAACCATTACGAGTTTTAAAGCGATTCCTTCGCGAGTGTCTTACCGACTGCCTAAAACTCTTACCATAATTGTTTCATACATTAATTAACCCTTTTTGGTCTTTAACCTATGTTTCAAAGTAAGGCGAGGGGAAATGTTTCGTTCGCGAAACGCCGTTACTTGAAACGGTCGTTTCTCCTAAACCGTGCATCGGAATCGAACGAACTACATATCAAAACGAAGCTCGTAACACGAGCTATCTAGACATGGCAATGGTCATAATCTAGCAGGGGGTTCTCGGGTCCTAATGTTATGCACAAAAACAGTCTAAAGAAAACCGGACGTTACGACGGCTATGTTTACGTGATTTCCCATATTTAAACCATTCAAAACCAATCACAATTCAACCCCAAATCAATCATACAACCAACATCCCTCCAAACCACATCATAACAGCCCCAACAAATCCACATTAACCATTTATACTTATTCCCCACATGAACTAAAAGCTTTACTTAGGTTCTTTAACTAATTATCAAGATTTACAACTCCAACAATACCACCAAACCAACTAATCTCTACAACTCAACCAAACTTCAAACAATCAAGCATCATGCTTCACATATAATATATCAAACATATTCATTCCTAATTACTCAAAACTAAAGCTAGGGTTTGTAGTTTATACCTTCCTTGGAGAGTGGAGAATCAAGAGAATGGCTTGGAATCACCCTTAAAGTCCTTATCCAAGCTTAATCTAAACAAAACTTCAAGAACACAAATTTTAGTTCTTGAAAAACACTATTCACCATCTTCTTCCATGATTTATAGAAAAAGATTGGCTTGGAATTAGAAGCTTAAACTTATAGGAAGTATGTAACTATCCATGGGGAAGCTTAGATAATTACCTTGCTAAATAGTAAGTGGTGGAGCTTGGATCTTCATTTTTTAAGAAAGAAGCCGAGAGCATGATGTAGAAGAAAGAGAGATTTTTGTGTTTTGCTTTGTTTTGCTTTTGGTTGGTTGTAGTTTTGTTTTGATTTTGGTTAATTACTTTATTAACCTTGCAAATTGTGTGGTTAATAGCCAACCACACCTCCTTCCCTCCTATGTCATGCTTATGTCATCATGTGGTGTCATCCTTCCCTCTTTGTCCTCTTCCCATTGGTTGGATGACATCATCCCCTCTAATCTCTTTGATTAACTTCCTAATTGTTTGCCTAATGACCGCTGATCTATTATACGGTTCGCTTAACTTTCGTTTTCGTTTATCGTTGGAGGGATCATACCCGGGATCTTATTACTTGGGTTCCCTTAACCTTTCTCAATATATTGTATTCCTTTTATGATCCTCTCTTATAATCCTTTAATTTAAATCCTTTTTATCATGTTACCTTATACTCAATTCTTTCCGTATCTAGTGGATTTCCGGGAAAAATCAAAGTGTTCGGAATTGGATTCTGACGATCTTTACATACACTTATATACCATATAGAGTGCCAATAAAATCTCAGAATATCCATAAAAGAACCCCTACCTAGTGTGGCATGAAAAGTTTTCTCATTCAGCAAAAACACTATTCATAAGGGTTTCAAAAACTTTCCAAAAATTGGGGTTATTACATTAATGAAATTTTATATTTATGCAAGATTTTGTCCGTGAGTCGTTTGATATTCTGATAATATTATAAATCCTGATACCAACCATATTCTGATGACTTTTTTAGCTCTGATGAAAATCAAGTTCTGATTCTGACATGGCGGTATTTATTTACTTGGTTTATTTATGGTCATTCTCTCATTGGTCATATTTTTACAGAATATTGGTCAAGCAGTGATAAAAATTTATTAAGTAGGAACAGTTTTAAAAATTTAAAATAAAACTGAACGACCTTGATTAATGGGATTACTTGGTAAGTGGAACGGTTTTTCCTTGAAAAACTGCATGTGATAAGTAATGATTACTGAATACCCGTGCCCATTAATTATCTTTTACTGCTGCATATCTGACAGGTGTCTCAACGGTTACTTTTGCTACCGTGTATAAGTAAAAGAGAGAAAAGATTGTAAAATCTTTTATTTACCTTCATGTTTTATCTCTCTCTTTTTACTTTTATTCTCTCTCATCTACTGAGGATTTTTCATACAGACATTCTATCAAACAGCTTACATGCAATTTTCTTTCTCACGAATTCTCATGGCACGCAAGGACATAATTTTCGATGGAGCTACGTTTGTTCCTAATAACTTCTCTGCTATTCTTAGCAAGTCAGAAGCACCCTCTGAACTTCACTTCATTCAGGACTTTCTTGCTAGTTCTGATATTGGGTATGCTCTAACTGAACCCGAAGCAGTCTCTGGTTCTAAGTACTGGAGTTTTGGAGAAGCGGTGTATATGATGATGGTGGTGCTCAAGGGTCCCCAAGTAATATTTTTTCATCAGGGGAGGATGAGTATGTTGTTACATTGTCTACGGTTCGACAAGCACTGCAGCTACCTGAGAACTGTGTTTATTCTACTGTTGATGAGCCAGTTCTTCAAAACATGATGGCCAGTCTGGGATATGAGAGGACATTGGCAAAGCTGGGCCAGTTGAAGAGATCTTTCATAAGGAGGGAATGGAGTTTCTTCTTTGATTGCATAACCAAGGCTTTTGCAAACAAATGTTCCACTTTTGATGCAATTCCCATATTCAGCCAACAAATCGGGTATGCTCTCATAAATCAAACTGATTTTGACTATGCAAGTGTTGTCTTAGGTTTTATTGGGGACAGAATGAATGAAGATAGATCTACTGTTTATTTTGCAAGATTCTGTCAGCTTATCTATAGTTACTGTTGTGATAATAAGCCCCGAAATGCTAGTGAATTAATCTCATCATTCAGAATAGCTAAAAGAGCTTTTACTAACTTATTATCTACTGATAATAAGAAGGCTGTGTTAAGACCCCTCTTAATTCCTCTATTTGTCAAACAAGCCTTAATAACCTATGATCCCGTTAAATACACTGCACTATATCCTGATGTCCAACCATCTGCACCTCATCCATCAGCAACTACCACTTCTACTCAACCACCTCAAACTTCTCAACATCAACCTTCAGATCCTACAGTGCAGCCTTCATCTTCCAAACCTAAGAGGACTACGAAAGTACCTCAGACACAACAGAAGAGAAGGAGATTCATTCTGCGAGATGAATCAGATGTTGAAGAACATGTTCCTGTATCAGAACCTGTTATTCTAGAAGCTGAGAAGGTCTCTTCTCAGGAGGATGTTGATATTGGGAGTTCTAGGCCCCTAAAAAGGCTTAGAAAGCGTAATTCCGATGATATAGCTCCTAAAGTCTCCTTAAAAGCTAAAAGATTCAAAACATTGGCAAAAAGGGCTGAAGATTCTGGTAAAGGAATGGAAGCAACAACCAAGGAAGGGGGTCAGGAATCTCTGATCTCACAAGACCCTGTTGAAGCTCACGATTCTCCTAGTGCTGATCCAGACCTTCATGCAACTCATCACTCTCCAGTACATCAGCCAGAAACTACTCAAATTCCCACACCTCCGGTATCTCCAGTAAATGCTGATAACCAGGGGCCAAGTGATGAAATTGACATTCATAACTTGGAAGTGCCTTATGTTTTGTATCTAGAAGCTCCACCAACTCATGTCACTCCACCAACAACACCAATTCCTGATGCTGATTTTAATCCCGAATTGCCTACAACACCTTCTCTGCATATAGATACTGAAGATCAGATTTTAGGTGAGCATCAGAATATGGCTGTTGATCAGAACATAGTTGGAGATCAGGACTTAGAGGATGATGTTGAAGCCTCCATAGCCTCTCATACTGTTCTTTTATCAGAGGATGCTGAAGATGTTGGCTCTATAAGTTCGGATGCTGCGCATGTTGATGATACTGATAATGCTGCTACAAATGCAGATGTTGATGCAGTTGGTCTTTCTGGACATGCACCTCTACAAGCTCCTTCAAAAGCTGAGATTGTCAAGAAGTTTGTTACAAGTGAAGCACCAGTCCCTTGGATTGAAACTCCTAGAGGACAGGACTGGACTAAAGAATGGAACTCAGTTAGTTTTGTTCCTTCTGAAAAAATTCTTGCTCAGCACTTGGCAAAAGCTGATGAGATGCTAGTCAATGATGATTTTAAGACACAGCTAAGAGTTACTGCACTTAGTACAAGGCACCTTCAAGGTCAACAATCAGTAACTCAGGCCAAGGTGGACAAGATTCAAGAATCCTTGAATCATCAAGATACAGTTGCCAAGCTGGACAAGAAGATATTTTTCAAACCTACCTTTGACAGAATTGCCTACATTGATAAAACCCAAGAGAAGCAACAGTCTCAGATTGATTAAAAATTTGAAAAATCAAGCTTCTCAGCAAGATCAACTCAATGAGATCCAATCCTCAGTGGAATTGCTTCTCTCTCTTCTTTTACCTGTTGATGCCAAAAAGGGGGAGAAGGTAATTAAGTCCAAATGCAAACCTGTTAAGACACTGAAGAAAAAGGATGATGGTAATGACCCGGGAAACTCTAGGAATGGGTGGAGGTCATGGTCAAGGTAAAGATCATTCATCAAGTAAAGCTGGAACTACAAGTCATAGAGCAAGTTCTGATACTGGGAGAAGAATAACTTCTGATGCTGGTAAAAGGATAAGTTCTGATGAACTTTTGGAACTTGATGAAGAAATTTCAAGACAGTTATTTCTGAAAGAAAATCCAGGAATGGACTTTGAGAGTCTAAAGGAAGAGGAAGTTAGACTTAAGTTAGAAAAAGTCAACTCCAAATCTGAAGCTCCTGTTGTTAAAAAGAAACTTCCTAAGACCAAAGGCATTGTGATAAAAGAAAGGGTAAATTATGTGGCAACCAAGGCCAAATCACAATTGCAGATAGATCCAAGGTCCAAGGGCAAAGAAAAAGTTGGTGAACCTGTAAAGGTTTATGTGCCTCCTATGTATGAAGAAATTTCTGATGAAGATGCTAATTTTACTTTGACTTCAAGGAAGATTTCTAAGACAACCTCTGACATGGTTCAAGTTGTTCAGAGTCAAGATATAGTTAGTTCTGATATAACTATGAAGCAAGAAACCTCTGACATAGCTCAAGTTGGCTTGATATCAGAAGATAAGTCAAAGGAAACCTCTAACATTGCTTATGTTAAATTCTCAAAGTTACTCCTACCAGGATTCACTAAAGCCAAACAGACTCAACCTTTGAAGACTGCAGCAAGTGGTTTTAAAGCAAGAGTGGTTACTGGAAAGGAAACAAGAGATAAATCTGGAATGGGTAGTGCTGATGAAAGAAGAGTGCAAAACACAACCAATGATCCAACTTCCTTGAGTGAACCAGGTGTTGGAGCAACTTCTGAAAGATTGAATCAACTTGAATCTGTACAGATGGTTTACCATACCTTCTTGAAAGAACACATCTTCTTATATTTTATGACAGATGGAAGGGTTTACCATATAAGGGAAAATGCTATACCACTGAAGTATTTGAGGAACTATAACATATTTTATTCTTAATTCAAGTGAAGGACAGATTAACAGAAAGTGCTGCAAATTATTTGAAGACTCAAATTCAGAGACATAAGAAGCTTTATTTGGTGAAGTCTGACAGCACATATTGTCCTAAGTACAGAGATCACAAGGGTGATATTGTTGAGATGAATCCTAATACTGCAAAGATCAGAACATATCTTGGTATTAAGGGACTTGAATTCAATCTAGAGTCTGACAAAGCCTATGTCATCAGACTAGATCAGGAGTTGAGAAAAGCAAAAATTAATGATCTCAGATATGCTATCTTCCAAACTGGTGAAGATACTGCAGAGCTTAAAGATGCTAAAAGGAGGATGATTGATGAACTCAGATATGCTGAGAGATGTTTGTTAAGGAACTATCTCAGAACAACTCCTGACATCGAAGAGATCAGAAAGTGAATCCAAGTCAAGATCTATAACTGCTCAAATTCTACTGTGTGTACAGACTGAAGTTGTTATCAGAAGTTAAAGTTGGTAAAGCTTTAAGGACTTTAAGTTGTAGTTATCTAGTCAAATTCTCATGCATTTGTACTTAATGTTTTTGACATCATCAAATATATGTTAAACTTGTATATTATGCTAATTTACAAGTTGGGGGAGATTGTTAGATATATTTGATAATGTCATGTCTAATATGATTTGTGTTTAGTTTTCAAATCTTACTTAAACAGGACAAATAAGTACTTAACTGTATATCAACACTTATACTGAAGTCAGAACTTAAGTTATCAGTACTTAAGGTTCAGGAGATATTTATCAGGAGATAATATCAGGACTTAAAGGAAACTTTCAGATAAGGAAGGCGGCTGATTGAAAGGAAAGAAGATCAAGACAAACGCAAGAAGAGATATGCATGAAGAAGGAATTCTATGAAGAATAGGATACTTGGAAGAACAGATAACTGGTTGATATATTTTAGGAAGCAGAATTATATTCCATATCAATTAGTGATTATCTTGTAACTGTGTAGTATATAAACACAGACATAGGGTTTACACTATAAGTGTTATCATTATCAAGAATAATATCATTGTAACCCTAGCAGCTCTCATGATATTTGTTCATCACTGAGAAAGGACAGTTCTACATTGTAACAGAGTTTAATAAATTTTGTTTTATGTTACTTGTGTTCTTTGAATTCGATTTGATTGTGCTATACACTGTATTCAACCCCCCTTCTACAGTGTGTGTGACCTAACACTCTTGAATGAAGATTTTCTTTGTTTTGCCTTTTGACATGAATCACAAAGGCCATCAGGAGCAAATACTGATTTTGGCAGTCCTCTCACAAGATCTTTCTTGACTAGTTCATTTATATTGTTAAAATTTAAATGAGAGAGTTTCTTGTGCCAATCCCAGCTTTCTTCAATTGATGTTATGCTTAACAGACAGATTGCAGAACCATCAGTACTTGTTGAAAGCTTGGCTTCATAAATGTTAGCATGCCTTTATCCCTTTAGAACAACTTTTTCTGTAGATTTGATTACAACTTCACAGTGTTCTTTAAAGAAATCCACATGATAACCTCTTTCACACATTTGACTAACACTCAGCAGATTGTGTTTAAGTCCTGAGACTAGAGCTACTTTTTCAATGATGACATTCCCAAGATTGATATTGCCATATCCCAGAGTTTTTCCCAAGTTGTCATCTCCATAAGAAACTCCTGGGCTAGCTTTCTCCACAAAGTCTGATAGCAGGGCTTTATTTCCAGTCATATGTCCTGAACATCCACTGTCCAGAACTAGGATGTTTTTCCTGTTGCCCTGCAATCACAAAGACCAATAATGATTAGTTTTAAGGACCCAGACTTGCTTGGATCCTTTGGCCTTATTAAGTTTGTTAACATTTGCAGCGGATTTAACATCAGAGTTTATGTCAACATTTTTCTTATCAGAATTTACAGTATCAGACTTTGCATCAGAACTTACACTAGAAGGAATAATGCTAACTTTTTTTAAAGAAGTTTTATTTGATAATAATCATAGTACAAACTATGATATTTCTTACAAGTATAAATGGAATGCCATAAACTACCATAATGAAAACAAGGATTTTGTGTCTTAAACCTAACAGACTGACTCTTAACTCCTGACTTAGAAGGTAAGGAGTTTATATTTTTATTCTTCCTGCAAAAAGAAGCCAGATGGTTAGAATTTCCACAGTTATAGCATTTCTTTCTAGGAGCATTAGGTACAGGCATATAATCACTGCTTTTATTCACACCTTCCTTTCCATTCCTATTTTTCCTAGGTGGCTTTACCTGTTTACATTCTTAATCTCTTTCAGCTTATACTTAAGCTGCTTTTTTGTCATTAAGCCTATGTTAACTTCAGCTGGTTTATCCTGTTTTAATTTATCAGAAGTTGACTCTGTCTTAACTTCTGTATCAATATCTTTCATCTTTTATGAATCAGACTTTACAATTTTAGCTACAAACTTAACAGGATTTACCTTTGGCTTAGTAGTCTGTTTAACAATAATTGGCTTAATTTGTTCAGTTCCTGTTTCACTTTTATCATCTCAATAACCTAATCCCTCTTTCCAGTTTCCACTACTTAGTAAATTCTGAGTTGTTCTGCCAGAGTTAGTCTAAGTCCTGATAATCTCTCTTTCCCTTCTAACTCAGCTTTTAGAGATTGATTCAATTTTAACACTTCATCTCTAACATAAAAAACATCATCTCTTTCTTTCTGAGTTTGATGGAACATAACTAACTCTTTTTCTATACAGTCATTCCTTTTCTTAAAAGCCAGATTTTCAGAAGTTAACCTATCACATTTTAAAGTTTGATCTCTATAGCTAATGAGAATGGTTTTAAGATAAGATCTCAACTCAGTAATATCATCAGTATGAAAAGCATAAGTTGTTTGAGGTAACTTTGACTCAGCAGCTTCAGAACTGCTATCAGCATTTGCCATCAAGGTATAGTTCACCTCATTTTCAGAATCTGAAGTATTTGTCCAGCTTTTCTTCTTTGTGACAAGTGCATTGCCTTTGTCACTTTTTCCTTTCTTGCAATCAGGAGATATGTCGCCTTTCTCACCATAATTGTAGCATTTAACATTTGAGTAATCTCCTCTGTCAGACTTTCCTGCTATGCCTTCATATTTTCTGAATCCCTTCTTATCAGAACTTCCACTTTTCCTGGAAAACTTCCTTCCCTTTCTGAATTTCCTGTAGGCCATCTTTGTGATACCCTTCACCATAAGAGCACACAATTTCATCATCTCTTCATCAACATCCATCTCAGATAGACTTTCAGTTTCTGAATCCTCATCATTATCAGAACTTGATGACTCAGTATCAGACTTTGTGATGTGAGCCTTTCCTTTGCCTTTCTTTGAGATAGCCACTTTGGAGGATTCCTCCTCAGCCTTAAGAGCAACTGTTCTTGACTTTCTCCCATGCCTCTTGCTTCTTTGATCCATCTCAAATTCATGAGTTTTTAGCATGCCATAAATTTCATCAAGAGTAGTTTCATTAAGAGCATAGTTGTCTCTTGTAGTAGTTGCCTTCAAGTCCCAACTTTCAGGAAGAGCTAAAAGTAATTTAAGATTAGTATCTTCAAGATCATATTCCTTATCCACCAGTGACAGATCATTCAAAAGTTTGACAAACTGTCATATAAACCAGTTAATGACTCATCAGGTTTTGAGTCAAAGTGCTCATACTCTTGAGTGAATATAGTCCTCATGTTCTTTTTAATTGTATTAGTTCCCTGGCATCTTGTTTCCAAGGCATCACATATCTTCTTTGCAGTCTTGCAGTTTATTACCCTGTTTGACATGACATTATCAATGACACTATGCAGCAAATGCCTTACCTTTGCATCCTTGGCAATAGATGAGATATCTTCAGCTGTATATTCACTTTTCTCCTTTGGTACAGTCTGGGCTGGCTAATCTGCAACTACAACAGAGAGCGTGGTTGGCTTATGTGGTCCTTCATTAATTCTATCAAGATAGTCTGGATCTGTTGCTTCCAGAAATATAGTCATCCTCACTTTCAATATGGGATATTCATAAGGTTTCAGTATGGGAACCCTAATAGTCTCATATCGACTATGGATTTGAATCTTTGGAATTTCTTCAGTTTTGGTGGGCTTGGTTGGAGTTTGTACTTCTTCAGACATGATTGTTTTGGATCTTTACTGTATATGTGTTAACATATTAGCTCTGATACAACTTGTTAGGTCACACACACTTTAAAAGGGGGTTGAATACAGTGTATACTACAATTAAATCCAATTAAGAACACAAGTATGAAACAAAGAATAATCTTATTAATAAAACAGTATTACAATGGAACCGTTCTCTCTCAGTGATGAACAAATATCACGAGAGCTGTTAGGGTTACAATGAATAATATTCTCGATTAAGATAACACATATAATGTAAACCCTATATTGTGTTTATATAGACACACAGTTATAAGATAATCTTCTAATTGATATCGAATATAAGTCTGCATCCTAAAATATATCAATGAGTTATCTTTTCCGCCAAGTCTTCTATTCTTCATAGAATTCTTCTCCATGCATATCTCTTCTTATTTTAGTCTTGATCTTCTTTCCTTTCAATCAGCCGCCTTCCTTATCTGAATGTCTTCTTAAGTCCTGATATTATCTTCTGATAAATATCTTCTGATATCTTAAGTTCTGATAACTTAAGTTCTGATAACTTAAGTTCTGATATCTTAAGTTTGACTTCAATATAAGTACTGATTTCCAGTTAATTCCTGATTTGTCCTGTTACTTAAGATCTGAAAACTAAACACAAATCATTATTAGACGTGACATCACAAATACATCTAACATTCTTTGATCATATTTCCTTAGAGATATATGCATGTTAGTTAATAATCTTAGTTATAAACAATCTCAACTTGTTATCATCTTAGCATTGAATAAGAACCATATCATTGTTGCATAAGTACATTGACTGAAATTAACCTAAACCGGTCTCTGTGGGAACGAACTAGAATTAATTCTATATTACTTGCGATCGCGTATTCTTGTGTGAATATTAGCGCATGTTTTCGTCCTAACACTTGAATCTCTTGATTTTGATTATGGTTCAAAAGTTAGGCCCGTTTTAGTGAAAATGATTTACGCGATAAAAATTGCTACGAATTACGAACTTTGGAAATAGAAATGATCGACTTAAATGTATTCAAACATTAAGAAATATTTAGAGAGAGTACTATATAGAATTTATTAACTTCCATAAAAATTTCAAATAAAAATATTGATATTTCGATTTTATTAAAATGGCGGAGCCGAGGTCGCACGGAGTACGAACACCAAACACAACCCACTGTTAAAAAAATGTTGCCTCGGGATTTTTAACCCTGTTCCCAGAAAACCATTTTCAAGTAATATGTTCTAAATTTTGTCTAGATCACGCACGTGAAAACGGTGCCTCAATTGAGTTCGGTTTGAGAGAAATCAATGTTTTACTGAAAGCGGTATGAATAGTAAAACTCCGTAGTTGACCGAACTTTTAAAATGATTTTCACCTATATAAATTCATAATTTCAATATGAAACTTTTATGATAAATATTACAATTACTCAAGAAGCTCCTCAAGGTGGTTTCGTATTAAAATATTTGTTTTTAATTTATTAAAAATGTTAGAGTGTGACTCGCGTAATAGTAACATTCGGTAAAGTCAAGTCTAGAAGAATACTTTGACCGTCCGTTTCGACCAAGGATTGATACTTATTTCGAGTCGGTCGAATATTGAAAATTATGAAGTATTATACTTATTAGAAATATAAGTCGATGATGGGATTATAAATACTGATTAAGATTATGATATTTATTGATTAGAAAACCCGGAACGAGAAGAAGTCGGAAAACGTATCTTGGACTTCAGACAAGATTTCAAACCCTAACTTTTAAGAAATATTGTGTTGTGATTGCTTTTAAATACTACAATATATTTATGATAAATATTTTATGGTGATTTATAAATTGTCATATATTGAATCATAAGATATGATAATTTTGGTATAGTAAAAATACTGGATTTGAAATGATATATTTAGATCGAGAGTCGGTCGATGTAAGTTTATAAAAAAATCCAGAAGTATTCTGTAGGCTTTTATATTTGAGAAATGTTAACGCTAAAGAGTAACGTGACATATATATTGTAGACCAAGAGTAGGTCGGTATGTATTATTTAAAAACCCGAAAGTATTCCGGAGATGTTTTTGACAAGTAAAGTCCGTAATTATTTTATTCCAAGGGACTCGATGTCCTGCGAAATATTAAATTACTTCGAATATATTTAAAACGATTTTCAAAGATCATCTTCCCTCAACTATATTTAAATACTCGAACAATAAATATTAATTCAGATATTCATTTAAATAGGAAAAGTATTCTCCCACGATTATTTTATTTTAAATTCAATTATTTAATATTTTATAAATCAATTTAAGTTCCTAAACATAAATTATTTGAGGAATATTATATTAAATATCCTTTTAAATATAAAATTATTCGAGGTTTTATTATTTATTAATTATTATTCATTATTAAATAATTTAATATCATTTAAAAATCATAAAACCTTATTTTAAAATATTTTCTGAGTTTCAGAAAATCATACTAATACTTTCAGATCGTCGAATAATATTATCTCGACATACTTTAAATAATTTTACTATGATCTCAAAAGAAACTCCCCCTTATTTATCTGTTGACAATGGTCAACTCACATTATCCTAGTACTTCCTCCAAAAATCCTCGAAAGTACATATATGGATATATGAGATGAGCTGTACCTAACAACAAACAAAATGCTTGGGGACCTTGGTATAGTTTGATGTTCCAAGTATATGATAGGATTCTTAAAAGGACAAGGGAGGGGTAGAGATCCAGTACTTCGTGTACTGGGGAGACTACTAGTAAAGTAGTAGACAATACCATGTGTACTCAAGGACCTACGAAGTGTGTGTATACCCAGAATGGGACACATAACCCGTATGCGGCCAGGGTGGTATCCAAGAGTAAAGAAGTCGTCCCTCTACATGTACAAAATAATATTATTCTGCTGTACGACTGATCACCATATAATAGGGCTCCGGAGACCGTATTATTCTTCCAATTGGAATTGAGATGCAATACCGTAACCCAAGCCTAGGTGCTGGGTTTACCATTAAGGTATTTGTAGAATAATATGTCAATCAACGAATTGTTTTGAAAAGAGGTGTGTATCACAAAGAATGTCACACCCCAATTTTAACAAAAGACACTATACGAATAACCACAATATTTAACAAAAGAAAATAAATACACCAAATCCAAGATCTTACAGTTTAGGGTTTGGAACAGCCCAATACTATTAACTATTACAACCTGATTTCAATATCGAGTCCTCACACAAAACGATCACTAATCTACCTGAGCTCGAACATATGAATCGGCATCACAAGTCTTACGTGCTGTCTACTTGAATCTAACCATATCTGCTAGCTGAAATATCAGGGTGAAAGCAAGTAGTGAGCCAAATGCTCAACAAGTACTATAATATACATAAATAAGAATGAAAAAAAATGAAAAAAAATAATAATGGAAATGAAAGATTCAACAATGTAGTAACAAGAGATAAATTGTTGTGCATATATTGTGTACTTGATGATTACATAAACAAACACCTAAGTAGATTTTACTTAGTGAAATAATGTAGCACTCGACGGATAAGAATTCTAGTCCCGACGGATGATGACTTATTATCCATCGAGTGAGTAGCTTGTGTAATAATGAGTTTGTAGCATATTTCTGCATACACCTTTGTAAAGATTCTGTAGTAGCATATAAGTCATGTTGACTTTAACTAGATATGCAGAATAGGTTGATTAATTGTACATAGATGATATCTTGTAATTCTGCATAAATGAATTGAAGTCAAGTGCCAAAATAGCTACCGATGGATGATTAACAAAGCCATCGACGGATGATCAAATAGCTATCAACGGATAATCAATATAGCAGTAGACGGATGATTAATAAAGCCATCAACGGATGATCATAAACTCGATAGATGATCATGTACTCAATGGATAAAGAATTCAAATATTCGTTGACAGTGACAACTAGTCACATGCGTCGAAGTGTATGCAAATGGAATGAGGAAGCCTACTGGGTAATAGGAAACAAAGTAGCAAAGTGTTAGACTCGATAGTTTTTATGATTATCCTGTCTTTTGACTTTATAATCTTGGTAATATATATAAACCAAGAAGTAGCAAATAGAGAAATAGATTTGAGAAACAAAAAGTGAGAAACATTTGTAAGCAGAATTATTAGCATTTCTCTGTATTCTCAGTAGTTCATATTTGTAAGCAGCTGTGAGCATTCTTGCACACAGAGTTCTCTCGATATATATTATATATCTCTGGTGGTGTCACACCCCCAACTTAACAAACAAAATAAATAACTATTACAATATTTAAAAGGAAGTAGACATAACTGAATCCAAGATCTTACAGTTTAGGGTTTGGAACAGCCCAATACTACCATCTATTACAACTGATTTTTTTTATCGAGTCCTCACACAAAACTATCTCTTATTATACCTGAGCTCGGACATACGCATCGGCGTCACAGGTCTTACGTGCTGTCTGCTTGAATCTAACCATAGCTGCTAGCTGTAATATCAGGGTAAAGCAAGGAGTGAGCCAAATGCTCAACAAGTGCTAAACAGTACGACACGAAACATAAATCGAGATATAAATTAAAGAATGACAATGCGAAGATATAACTAATAATAACAAGAGATGAAATTTTGGGTGATGGCATTATTTGCTTGAATCAAAATATTTTCAAAATCATAACTTAGTCAAAATTATTTTATGATGCTACGGATTATAACCGGTGATCAGCCGCGAAGTAATCCCGAACCTCGCTGGGTTTTAAAATATTAATGGGATCCCTAGGAAACTTTTAAGCCTACAACATAAGTGTGAAAGGGACTCGCGTCTCAGTCCAGATCCACCATTCAAAGAAAACATTTATCCCCCTTTGGGACTGAAAATCCACATTTTAATCATTTCAAAAACTGATGCCGATTTATAATAAAATCTCTTAAATAGTAAGCATTTTTATCAAAGGATTGTAGATCAACTTTGAAACACTGGGAATCTGTCACCAGATTTCATGGCCATGATCCACTAGACTTCACTATATTAGGGTAATTGAAAGGTTTCTATATTCAAGAATTTTGACAAGGAGATTTAGCAAGGCTCTTGGATAATATGAAAGAGTAATACCAAACTAGGCTTAAAGCAATGGTTTTCGACAAGGTACAAGTACTAGAACATCATGAAGATAAGCTTCATGAATACTAGGGGTGTTAAGTTATGAAGAAATGATTTTTAGCTCAAGGTATATCAGGATTGTCAATTTTCAGGGTAAGAAAAAAGGGTTATCAATCAATTAAGAACAACCTTGAAGAATATCTGGCTTTTAGGTATCAAGGTAAAGTTTCTATTGGGGTTCAAGCATCAGGGTGAGATGTCAATATTTTAGGAATCAATAGCATGTTAATCAAGAGGATCAATCTAGTATTATATCAAATTTTATCTTATCATGACATTCCAATTACTTTGATATACTAGCGTGATACGACCGTTGCAATATTAATATGTACTTGAGGGTTCATGGCATTTCTATATAATACAAAGATAGATTAAAGTATCGCTCGGTTCAAGTATATCAAGATTACTCAGGATACTCGCATCAACATATGAACTAATTAACAAACATTTGCAGTATAAACGAAAAACAGGTTGAATCACTTTTCTTGAGAAAGGCTGGTCTGGTCTGGCTGGTAGGAGCAACTGGAAGCTTTACTCGACCTTTATGGCAAGTTTACCCTCGTCTCGAGATCCTACATAAATAATAATAACCTCATTATAATATATCTCACCAACTCAACCTATTTACAACCCGAAATTAAACACAAATGACACTTAGGCCTATATGCACTCAATTTATAATCACTTTATAAATACCATAGTCCACATAGCCACATATACTCACATATCATATTTTAATATCAAATAATATCACACACACCATAATGTAACACTAGGCTTGGATGATCTCGATCCCCAACTTAAGTCACTTAATCGCTAAACTAGACAAAGTCTCCAAATTTTGGCTTCCTAACTCGATGTGCCTTTACTAAACTATCCAAAACCTATTGGCCCTCACTTGGGCCTTTAACTCTAATGTCTTTATACTATCTTGCAACCATAGTGGTCAACCTAGGTCTCACTCATAAGTGCTCTAAAACTATGTGGTAAGTGAAAGTGCTCACTGGAGTAAATTTCAGAATGACATCTATGGTTTCTTGAGTGCATTAGACACTCTTAAACTACAAGTTTACCTCCAAAACTTCTACACTAGACTCTTCTGACCATAAGGCATCTTCCAAACTTGATGTGGCTCAAGGGCCTAGCTTGGTCCTCCTTGGGCCTAAGCTTAAAGTCCATGGTTCCCCTATTTTTTCTGGGCAGAAAACGCCCTGACTTGAACTAACTTGCGACACATGGTTCTAACTCAAATCCTATGAACTATGGTTGTAAAAACTCCTCTGACACTCCCTCTAACTAAGGCCCAACAGGGCCTAATGAGGGCCTACCCGTGACATGGTCAAAACTTCATATTCCTAGGTTGCAACAAAACTGTCCCCTGCTGGACAGATTTTGTGATTCCACTCGTGCACCTAACCAAACGACTTATAAACCTCCAACAAACACCTAAAACCTTTTATATAGTCCTAGTGCTAGCTTATGGTGGCTTGGGACTCAAAGTGCACAACAATAACATGGTCAAAACTCACTCTAAACCTCAGGGTACCAAACTGATTTTCTGCAGAAACTAAGACACTTCTTTCTCCAAGGTTCTCACTTAACAAACCCAACCACCAACAACCAAAATACCCAAACCATAACTTAACTATGGTGATCTACTGAACTAACTCCCTTACACTCAAAATAGGCTTAGTGGAGATCATCCTTACCTAAGGTGCAACATAGCAAAACAAAGGAAATCACATTACACAAATTACAAGTCATCAAGTTTTCAAGGACAACAACTTTAACTTTCATGATAAATATAAACAAAATAACATCATATTTTAAGAAGCCCAATTCTTAATTAATATCTTAACTTAACTAAAATTAAGTTTTACTAACAAAATATCAATCCGAATGATCAAGAACTTCCAAAATTCAAGAGAAATCTACATGCATGCATGACTTTGAGTCTTACAAACCAAAACAACATTGCTTTCCAAATAAATTTTCATTTTAATTCAACATGCAAGCCTATCATGGATTATATCTAAATGACCACCTAGCATGCAAAGGTTTTTACCAAGATTTCACTAAGATTTTCATGCTATTATCATAAAAACACATAAAATGAAATAAAGCAACCAAAGCACCATCCATTCGGCTCCTATCAAGTCATGGCCGAATGGATTAGGGTGAAAACAACATTTGCATAAGTGCAACACACTCATGTCTAGCCATTCTCAGCCCTATGATACTATAACTCATGGTGAATGTTAGGTCACACACACTGTAGCGGGGGGTGAATACAGTGTATTGCACAATCAAATCGAACTTTAATAACTCAAGTAACAGAAAACAAACTTTATTCAAAACAATAAACTCTGTTACAGTATGGAACTGTTCTCTCTCAGTTATGAACAAATATCACGAGAGCTGCTAGGGTTACAATGAATAATCTTCTCGATTGTGATAACACTTATAGTGTAAACCCTATGTATGTGTTTATATACTACACAATTACAAGATAATCGCTAATTGATATGGAATATAATTCTGCTTCCTAAAATATATCAATCAGATATCTTTTCTTCCAAGTATTCTATTCTTCATAGAATTCCTTCTCCATGCATATCTCTTCTTATGTTTGTCTCGATCTTCTCTTCCTATAAATCAGCTGCCTTTCTTATCTGAATGTTTCCTTTAAGTCCTGATATTATCTTCTGATAAATATCTTCTGAACCTTAACTACTGACGACTTAAGTTCTGACTTCAGTATAAGTGCTGATTTCAGTTAAGTACTGATTTGTCTTGTTTAAGTAAGATCTGTAAACTAAACATAAATCACATTAGTCATGACATTATCAAATATATCTAACAATCTCCCCCAACTTGTAAATTAGCATAATATACAAGTTTAACAGATATTTGATGATGTCAAAAACATTAAGTATAAATGCATGAGAATTTGACTAGATAACTACAACTTACAGTCCTTAAAGCTTTACCAATCTTTAACAACTTCAGTCTGTATTCATATAAGAATTTGAGCAGTTATAGAACTTGACTTGGCTTCATCTTCTGATCTCTCTGATGTCAGGAGTTGTTCTGAGATAGTTCTTTAACAAACATCGCCTAGCATATCTGAGTTCATCAATCATCTTCCTTTTAGCATCTTTAAGTTCTGCAGAATCTTCACCAGTTTGAAAGATTGCAGCCCTGAGATCATTAATTTTAGCTTTCCTTAAGTCCTGATCCAGTCTGATCAAATATGCCTTGTCAGACTGAAGATTGAATTCCACAACCCTGTAACCCAGAAATGTAGTTATAATCTTAGCAGAGTTGGGTTTCATCTCGACAATATCACCCATGTGATCTCTGTACTTTGGAAGATATGTGCTATCAGACTTAACAGAATAAAGCCTTTTCTGTCTCTGAATCTGATTCTTCAAATAGTTTGCAGCACTTTCTGTTATTTTGTCATTCACTTGAAGTAAGAATAATACATGTTCCAGTTCTTCAAAATACTTCAGTGGAATGGCATTTTCCCTTACATGATAAACCCTACCATCTGTCATGAAGTACAACAAGATGTGTTCATTCAAGTAGGTATGGTAAACCATTTGTACAGATTCTAGTTGATTCAATCTCTCAGGAGTTGCTCCAATACCTGGTTCACTTAAGGAAGTTGAATCATTGGTTGTGTTATGTATTCTTCTTTCATCAGCACTTCCCAACCCAGTTTTATCTCTTGCTTCCTTTCCATTAACCAATCTTGCTTCAAAACCACTTGAAGCAGTCTTCAAAGGTTGAGTCTGTTTGGCTTTGGTGAATCCTGGTAGGAGTATCTTCGAAGGTTTAACATGAGCAATGTCAGAGGTTTCCTTTGATTTATCTTCTGATATCAAGTTAACTTGAGCTATGTCAGAGGTTACTTGCTTCTTTGAGATATCAGAACTAACTATCTCTTGACTCTGAACAACTTGAGTCATGTCAGAGGTTGTCTTAGAAACTTTTCTTGAAGTCAGAGCAAGATCAGCATCTTCATCAGTAATTTCTTCATTCACAGGAGGCACATAAACTATGATAGGTTCACCAACTTTCTCTTTGCCCTTGGACCTTAGATCTATCTGCAGTTGTGATTTAGCTTTAGTTGCTTCAGGATTTGTCCTTTCTTTTATCACAATGCCTTTGAGCTTTGGAAGTTTCTTTTTACCAGAAGCTTCAGATTTAGATTTGACTTTTTCTGATTTAAGTCTAGCTTCTTCTTCTATCAGACTCTCCAAGTCCATTCCTGGATTTTCCTTAAGAAATAACTGTCTTGACATTTCTTCATCAAGATCCAAAAGTTCATCAGAACTTATCCTTTTACCAGTAGCAGAAGTAATTCATTTTCCAGCATCAGAACTTGTCCTGTGACTTGTAATTCCAGCTCTTCTTGATGAGAAACTTCTACCTTGACCATGACCTCCACCCATTCCAGAGTTTCCCTGGTCATCTTTTTCATCATCCTTCCCCTTCAGTGTCTGATCAGTTTTGCATTTGGACTTAATTACTTTCTCCCCCTTTTTGGAATCAGCAGGTAACATAAAAGAGACAAGCAATTCCACCGAGGCTTGGATTTCATCGAGTTGAGATTGCTGAGAAGCTTGATGTTTTAAAATATCATCAATCTGAGACTGTTGCTTCTCTTGGGTCTTCTCAATATAAGCATCTCTGTCAAAGGTAGGTTGGAAGAATTTTTTCTTATCAAGTTTCCTAGTCATATCTTGCTTGAGCAATTCTTCCTTAACTTGACGTAACTCTGCATGAGTTGTTGAATGGAGACCTTGCAGATGTCTAGTACTCAAGGCAGTGACTCGAAGTTGTGTCTTGAAATCATCATTAATTAACATTTCATCAGCTTTTGCCAAGTGCTCAGCAAGAATCTTTTCAGATGGAACAAAGGTAACTGAGTTCTATTCCTTAGTCCACTCCTGTCCTCGAGGAGTTTTACTCCAAGGTACTGGTGCGTCTCCTCGTACAAACTTCTTGACTAGTTCAGATTTAGAAACAGTTTGTGGAGGTGCATGTCCTGAAGGACCTGCTTCATCAGCATCTGCATTTGGAGCAGTATCACCAGTAGGATCAGCATTTGAAGCATCAGAACTAACAGAATCAGCATCTTCTGATAGAACAACAGTATGAGAAGCAATTGAGGCTTCAGTATCATCCTCTAAGTGCTGATCTGGTTCCAAGTTCTGATCAACAGCCATATCCTGATGCTCACCTATATTCTGATCATCAACATCTAGATGCAGAGAAGGTGTTGGAGACAATTCTGGAGTTTTAGTAGCATCAGGAAAAGGTGTTGTAGATGGATTAATTGCTGTTGGAGCTTCTAAGTAAAGAACCTCAGGCACAACCAAGTTTTGAATATCAATTTCAGCACTTGTGCCTGGGTCTACAGGAGATACAGTTTCATGTACAGGAGACACAGATGGTGTGTTTGCCTTATCTGTAGCCGCTTCCTGAGTTGGAGACAAGGAAGAAGGAGATGCAGTAGCTTCAGCAAATTCTGGTTCTGTGGAGATCAGAGATTCCTGATCTCCTTCCTTAGCTGCTACTTCCTCATCATCTGAAACTGGCCTTTTAGCTCTCTGTTTCTTGTATGTCTTTGAAGGTAGAGATTCCTTGGGAGGTTCAGCAGAAGTCATTCTTCTAAGCCTTTTGAGAAGCTTAGATCCCCCAATTCGAGAATCCTTCTGAGAAGAAACTTTCTCAGCTTCTTTAACAATAGGTTCTGATGCAAAAACTTGTTCCTCACTATCAGACTCATCTCTCAGAACAATCCTCCTTCTCTTCTGTGGTGTTTGAGAAACAGTCTTTGTCCTCTTGGGCTTGGAAGATGAAGGCTTCACAGTAGGTGCTGAGGATGAAGGTTGAGCTGTCTGTGAAGTTGAGAGATATGATTTGAGATATGTTCTGAGGGAGGGTTGAGGTATAGATGTATGAGTGGTATGTTCTGATGGTTGCTGTGGGGTTTGGGATGTGGTGGTGGGTGGTACATTAGGATAAACAGATCTATAGGTTTCAGGATCAGCATTTACCAAGATCTGTTTTATAGACTGAGGAACCCGTAAAGGTCTAACCACCTTTTTCTTAAGGTCAGCATTAACCAAGTCATTAAAGGCTCGTTTTGCAATTTTAAAAGGTGGATATAAAGAACTGGCTAGTTGAGGGGCATCAGTACAGCAAAATGTATATATATGCTGACAGAATCTAGCAAAGTAAACTACATTTCTATCTTCTATCATCCTATCCCCTATGAACCCTATCACATCACATTGCAAAATCAAAATGAGTTTGGTTAATAATAGCATACCCGATGTGCTGACTCATTATTGGAATGGCATCAAAGTTTGAACACTTATTCCCGAAGGCTTTAGTGATGTAGTCGAAGAAGAAGCTCCATTCCTTTCTGATATGTGCCTGTTTTAACTATCCATTAACTCTTGTAGAGCTGATTCCTCCGGTGTTGAAAAAGTACAGCCTTCTGGTAAATGTAAGGCCTTACGAATTGTACCAGGAGTTACCACATGTTCAGAATCATCCACTTCAAAAACAATACTGGGAGTACCAGTTGCACCACCATTATCAAAATGCCCAGTCCGCCAAAACATCAGAACTTGTTGGCTTGAAAAGACTGAAGGCTGGGTCAATGCATACCCAATTTCACTGTGTGCAAGAAGATCTTGCACAAAATGCAACTCAGACGAAGCTTCATCATGATCGAGAATTGCAGCATAGTTATTTGGAACGAACTTAGCTCCATCAATGATCAAATCCTTAGGTGCCTCGAGAAAAATCAAAAATTAAGAGTGCCTGATAGGTGTTTAATAAAATGTCTGTATGAAAAACCAACGTCAGGAGATGAGAGAGAGTAAAAGCAAAGAAAGAAAGATAAAGTCTAAAAGTAAATAAAAGATTGTATAATCTTCTCTCTCTCTTACTTATACTGAGTAAAAAAATATAACTGTTGGACACCTGTCAGACATGCAGCAATAATGAATAGTTAATGGGCACGGGAAAACAGTAATCATGACTTATCACATGCAGGTTTTCAAGGAAAAACCGTTCCACTTACCCAGTAATCCCATTAATTGAGGTAAGTCAGTTTTAATTCAAAATTTAAACTGTTCCCACTTATTCAATTATTTTCACTGCAAAACCAATATTCTGAAAATAAATTTCAAGTGTTAGAATGACCAAAATAAATCAAGGAAACAAGTACTGATATTTTAAAAATAGAACTTAATTTAAATTAATGATTAAAATGATCATCAGAACATGGATATATCAGGATTTAATAGTGCAGTAAATGTGCAAACATCTCAGAGATAGAATCTTGCAAAAATAAGAAATTGCATTAATATATTAAGAGAATACATTCATGAAATTGAAATTACATCAGAGAATTACAAGACTGTCCTAAGCTTCTAATCCTAACATCAACAGCCATAGTCCTAGCTCAAGAAGCAGGGCAAAGCTGACGATGAAGAAAAATAGGAAGAAGAAAATAAGTTATTTCTTCTTCCTACTCTCTACAAAAAGAATAGCGAGTCTGATGATTCCCTCTTGCTGGCGGAGAGCTTCCAGCCTTTCCTCCTCCAATCGCTCCAGATGGCGATGGTAGTCCATGTAAAAGAACAAGAGGTGTGTGAGAACTTCCTGGGGAACAGAGTCCCAAATCTCATCAGGAATGACAGTCACGTGCCATTCCTGCTGCCATCCCTCACGGCTTAACTCCATGTTGAAGGTCTCATAGTTTAAAAACATATTGTAGTTAACCATGATATTGGGTATATGAGGGAAAAGAGAGTAAGTGTTTGAGGAAGGGAATAATGTTTAGCTCGAAGGAGGTGTTTGTTTATATAGGCAATAGAATGTCAGGAGACGCATGGAAATTTAATGCGGACAGGTAGAAATAATTCTACCCCGTCTCCCTAGACTGGGAAGATGAAAAACAGTCATTAGAAGTGTAAGACACGGTTTAATGCGCACAAGAAACAAGTAAAAATTACTGTGCATGTACATGTTCTACTAACCCTAATTAGATTGACTGTTAATATTCTACCCAAATATATTTTGATTGAAAAAGGAGACTGTTTTAAATTGTAACCACAAATAAGTCAAGTAAAGGATCAGAATTTAATATCAGAACTTAGACTTATATCAGAACTTAACAGTCATCAGAACATGATTTATGAACTCGAAAAATGAATGCCTATCTCTGTAATTCTTCACCCAAATTCTGATATCGATTCTTCAGAACTTAATCATTAGAACGTTCAATAGAACCTTTCCTCAGAATTTATGCAATCTGACACATAAACTGTTCATCTACAACAACATGGATCACCACAGAAATTTTCATCATTCATATGGAGTGTTAGTGTGTGCATTAAGCTAAATATCAGACAAAGATAAAGTCTGATTCACTTCAGTACATCTTAGAAATAAGGCATAACTAAAACTTTACTTAAAATCTGTCATTATTCTGAAGCCTACTATTAAATGAGTTCATGCATGAGTCCACCTCAACTGTCTTGTGCTAATTTTGTGCATCTTTTTAAATTCCATTTTGCAGTGGCTTCTCAGTGTAAGTGAGTCACGGCTGCTTATCAGAATTTATGCTATTATCAGAGTATTTCTCCAGTAATCATAGAGTGTGAAAAGTCACCAAGAAAAATATTTATTTGCTTTTCTGATGCATATTACTTAATACCAGCAATGCACTTGGGTCGTCCCTTCCATATTTTTACTCTAGATCTCAAAGGAGTACCTGATTTTTATTCCTTGTTTCTTTTCCTTTTTCTTTTGATAAGTGAGGTTTATCAGCACTTAGTACATTCAATAGATTTACTAGAATCAGAACTTAACAGATGAGAAGCATTATTCTAGTTTTTGACTTAGTAATAAGATAGACAAAGTAAACTCAACTAAGCTCAATATCAGAATTTGCTTGTGTTAATAGAATTCCACAGAAATAATTACTTCTAACATGGGATCTCTAGTATATTGAAGACTACTAGGTCAGCATGTAGCACAGTTATCCTCATAGGATTAAATAGTCACATAAACAGACATAACATTATCAGAGTTTAGAAATTCACATCAGACAACAATCAGTACTTAAGCAATTTTCAGGTAAGCACAGAATACACAAGGAAAGTAATATCTGTAAATACTGATCATAAAGTCTAATACATCAGAACAAAAACTAAGCAGATTTAGATAAAGAACCTGAAACCATTCCAAGTTCATTTACCAATCTTGTAAAAGTAGCTTCACACAGTGGTTTTGTGAAGATATCTGCTAGTTGTTGATCTGTTGGAACAAAGTGCAATTCCACTATACCTTCATCCACATGTTCCCTTATGCTGATGTGCTTTGTCATTGAGTGTTGAACTGGATTACCTGTCATAGAAATAGCACTTTGATTATCACAGTAAATAGGGATTTTAAAATATGTTAACCCATAATCCAGTAACTGATTCTTCATCCAAAGAATCTATGCACAACAGCTTCCTGCAGTAATGTACTCTGCTTCTGCAGTTGATATGGAAATTGACTTTTGTTTCTTGCTAAACCAAGAAACCAACCTGCCTCCAAGAAATTGGCAGCTTCCACTTGTGCTTTTCCTGTCAATTTTGCAACCTGCAAAATCTGCATCTGAGTAACCTATTAGTTTAAAATCTGATTCTCTGGGATACCACAATCCCAGATCAGCTGTTCCCTTAAGATATTTGAAAATCCTTTTCACAGCTGTTAAGTGAGGTTCTCTTGGATCTGCTTGAAATCTTGCACAAATATAGGTAGCATACATGATATCAGGTCTACTAGCAGTTAGATAGAGTAGAGATCCAATCATACCTCTGTAATCAGTAATATCTACTGATTTACCAGTATCCTTATCCAGTTTTGTTGCAGTGGCCATGAGAGTGGATGCACTTGAACAATCTTGCATCCCAAATTTCTTCAGCAAATTTCTGGTGTACTTGGTTTGACAAATAAAAGTGCCTTCTTCATTCTGCTTGACTTGAAGGCCCAGAAAATAGCTAAGTTCCCCTATCATACTCATTTGATACCTTGACTGCATCAGTTTGGCAAACTTCTTGCAAAGTCTGTCATTTGTAGAACCAAAGATGATATCATCAACATATATCTGAACCAGAAGTAAGTCATTTCCATGGTTGAGGTAGAACAGTGTTTTGTCTATAGTTCCTCTGTTAAATCCACTTTCCAGAAGAAACTGAGCTAAAGTCTCATACCATGCTCTTGGAGCTTGCTTAAGTCCATAAAGTGCTTTATCAAGCCTGTAGACATAATCTGGATATTTGGAATCTACAAAGCCTAAAGGTTGTTCAACATATACTTCTTCCTCCAATTCTCCATTGAGAAAAACACTTTTCACATCCATTTGAAAGACAGTAAACTTTTTGTGAGCAGCATAAGCCAAAAATATCCTTATGGCTTCCAATCTAGCAACTGGTGCAAATGTTTCATCATAATCAATTCCCTCATGTTGAGAATATCCTTTTGCAACCAGCCTTGCCTTATTCTTTGTAATTATGCCATCACTATCAGTTTTGTTTCTGAATACCCACTTTGTACCAACAACAGATCTGTTCTTTGGTCTTGGCACTAGGGTCCAGACTTTGTTTCTTTCAAATTCATTTAACTCTTCCTGCATTGCTTGCACCCAATCAGCATCTTGAAGAGCTTCTTCCACTTTCTCTGGCTCAGTTTGAGAAAGAAAAGAATTGTAAAGACATTCACTTGAAGTAGCTGTTCTAGTTCTGACACCTGCATCAGGATTTCCAATTATCAAATCAGGTGTATGTAATTTAGTCCACTTCCTTGCAGATGGAAGGTTTTCTCTAGAACTGGATGCTCCCCCATGATCCATGCTATCTTTATTAACATTTTCTGATGCTCCCCCTGAAACTATGCTCTCTGTGTTGGATTCTTCAGAATTTAGATTTTCAGAACTATCAGAACTTGATGAGTCAGAACTTGAAGAGCCAGTTTTCTGTTCTGATGCTTCTTGAGATGTGGTTGTCTCTTCAGTATGCTCCCCCTGCACAGGTGCATTTTCCTTTGGCGTAGTCACCACAGTTTCAATAACATCAGAGCTTAATCTATCAGAGTTTCCAGTATCAGAATTTAAGTCTTCATTTTCAAATCTCAGCTGCTCATGATCATTGAAGTCTTCAAGCCCAGTAACCTTCTTATCATCAAAGGAGACATTGATAGATTCCATGACCACTCTTTATCTCAAGTTATAGACTCTGAAGGCTTTTATGGAAAGTGGATACCCAACAAAAATTCCTTCATCAGCTTTTAGATCAAATTTGGACAGCTGTTCAGGGTGAGTCTTAAGAACAAAACACTTGCATCCAAACACGTGAAAATACATCAGATTTGGCTTCTTTTTCTTCACCATCTCATATGGTGTCTTTCCATGCTTGTTAATTAGTGTTGCATTCTGAGTAAAACAAGCAGTCTGCACAGCTTCAGCCCAGAAATAGGTTGGAAGCTTTGCTTCATCAAGCATTGTTCGTGCAGCTTCAATAAGAGTTCTATTCTTTCTTTTAACAACTCCATTTTAATATGGAGTTCCAGGAGCAGAGAATTCCTGCTTGATTCCATGGTTTTTGCAGAACTCTTCAATTATCAAATTCTTGAACTCAGTACCATTATCACTCCTTATTATTTTCACAAAATCTTTGACCAATTTATCCAGTTGCCTGACATGATCAATTAAGATAGATGCAGTTTCACTTTTTGTGTGCAAGAAATACACCCATGTGTATCTGGTGAACTCATCCATTATGACCATAGCATATTTCTTCTTTGCAATAGATATGACATTTACTGGACCAAATAGATCAACATGTAGAAGGTGATAAGGCTCAAGAATTGATGATTCAGTCTTGCTCTTGAATGAGGATTTCCTTTGTTTAGCCTTCTGACAAGAATCACAAAGACCATCAGGAGCAAATACTGACTTTGGCAGTCCTCTCACAAGATCTTTCTTGACTAGTTCATTTATATTGTTGAAATTTAAATGAGAGAGTTTCTTGTGCCGATTCCAGCTTTCTTCAATTGATGTTCTACTCATCAGACAGATTACAGAACCATCAGTACTTGTTGAAAGCTTGGCTTCATAGATGTTACCATGCCTGTATCCTTTCAGAACAACTTTGCCTGTAGATTTACTTACAACTTCACAGTGTTCTTCAAAGAAATCCACATGATAACCTCTGTCACAGATTTGACTAACACTCAGCAGATTTTGTTTAAGTCCTGCGACCAGAGCTACTTCCTTAATGATGACATTCCCAAGATTGATATTGCCATATCCAAATGTTTTTCCAATGTTGCCATCTCCATAAGAAACACTTGGGCTAGCCTTCTCCACAAAATCTGATAGCGGGGCTTTATTTCCAGTCATATGTCTAGAACATCCACTGTCCAGAACTAGGATGTTTTTCATGTTGCCCTGCAATCACAAAGACCACTAATGATTAGTTTTAAGGACCCAGAACTGCTTGGATCCTTTGGCCTTATTAAGTCTGTTAACATTTGCAGCGGATTAGCATCAGAGTTTATGTTAACATTTTTCTTATCAGATCAGACTTTGAATCAGAACTTATACTAGAAGGAACAATGGTAATTTTCTTTAAAGAAGGTTTTATTTGATAATAATCATAGTATAAACTATGATATTCCTTACAAGTATAAATGGAATGCCATAAACTACCACAATGAAAACAAGGATTTTGTGGCTTATATCTAACAGACTAACTCTTAACTCCTGACTTTGAAGGTAAGGAGTTTATGTTCTTATTCTTCCTGCAAAAAGAAGCCAGATGGTTAGAACTTCCACAGTTATGACACGTTTTCCTAGGAGCATCAGGAACAGGCTTATAATTATTGCTTTTATTTGCACCTTCCTTTCCATTCCTATTTTTCCTAGGTGACTTTACCTTGTTTGCATTCTTAACATCTTTCAGCTTATGCTTAAGCTGCTTCTTAGTCATTAAGCCTACGTTTACTTCAGTTGTCTTTTCCTGTTTTAGTTTGTCAGAAGTTAATTCTTTTTTAACTTCTGATTTCTCATTATCAGACTTTACAGCTACACACATAACAGGATTTAACTTAGATTTTTGATTAACAACTATAGGCTTAATATCTACAGTTCCTTTATCATTCTTATCCTCTCCATAACATAAGCCCTCTTTCCAGTTTTCACTACTTAACAAATTCTGAGTTATTCTGCCAGAGTTAGTCCAAGTCCTGATAATCTCTCTTTCCTTTTCTAACTCAGCTTTTAGAGATTCATTCATTTTAAGTACTTCATCCCTAACATAGAAAGCATCATCTCTATCTTTCTGAGTTTAATGGAACATGACTAACTCTTTTTCTAAATAATGATTCCTCTTTTTGCAAGCAAGATTTTCAGAAGTTAATCTTTCACATGTTAAAGTTTGATCTCTATAATTAATGAACATGGTTTTAAGATATCTTCTCAACTCATTAATATCATCAGTATGAAAGGCATAAGTAGTTTGAGGTACCTTTAATTCAGCAGCTTCAGAACTGCTTTCAGCACTTGTCTTATCAGCATTTGCCATCAAGGCATAATTCTCCTCACTTTCAGAATCTGAGGCGTCTGTCCAGCTTTTCTTCTTTGTGACAAGAGCCTTGCCTTTGTCACTCTTCACTTTCTTGCAATCAGGAGATATGTGGCCTTTCTCACCACAGTTGTAGCATTTGACATTTGTATAATCTCCTCTGTCAGACTTTCCTCCTCTGCCCTCAGATTTTCTGAAATTCTTCTTATCAAAACTTGCGCCTTTCCTGAAAAACTTCTTTCCCTTCCTGAACTTCCTGTATGCAATCTTTGTGATTCCTTTCACCATAAGAGCACACAGCTTCATCATCTCTTCATCAGCATCCGTCTCAGGCAAGCTTTCAGATTCTGAGTCATCATCACTTTGAGAACTTGATGACTCAGTATCAGACTTTGTGAAGAGAGCTTTACCCTTGTCTTTCCTTGAGGTTGCTCCCTTGGGGGATTCTTCTTCAGCCTTAAGGGCAACTGTCCTTGACTTTCCTCCTTTCCTCTTGCTTCTTTGTTCCATCTCAAGTTCATGAGTCTTGAGCATCCCATAAATTTCATCAAGAGTTGTTTCATCAAGATTATAGTTGTCTCTTATTATTGTTGCCTTCAAATCCCAGCATTCAGGAAGAGCTAACAGGAATTTAAGGTTTGAATCTTCAAGATCATACTCCTTATTAACTAGTGACAAATCATTCAAGAGTTTGACAAATCTATCATATAAATCAGTCAATGACTCATGAGCCTTTGAGTCAAAGTGTTCAAACTCTTGAGTGAGTATTGTCTTCCTGTTTTTCTTAATCGTATCCGTTCCCTGACATCTTGTTTCCAAGGCATCCCATATCTCCTGTGCAGTCTTGCAGTTTATTACCCTGTTTGACATTATATTATCAATATCACTATGCAGTAAGTGTCGTACCTTAGCATCCTTAGCAATTGATGCGATATCTTCAGCAGTGTAATCACTCTTCTCCTTTGGTACAGACTTTGCTGCTTCACCTGCAACTTCAACAGTGAGCTTGGTTGGTTTGTGAGGCCCTTCCTTGATTCTATCAAGATATTCTGGATCTGTAGCTTCCAGAAACATGGTCATCCTCACCTTTCATATGGGATATTCAGATGGTCTCAATATGGGAACTCTAATAGTCTCATATCGGCTTTGAATTTGTGTCTTTGGAGGTTCTTCAGCTTTGGTGGCCTTAGTTGAAGTTTCTACTTTAGACATGATTGTTTTTGGATCTTAAACTGTTTGTGTGTTAACAGATAGGCTCTGATACCACTTCTTAGGTCACACACATTGTAGAGGGGGTGAATACAGTGTATAGCACAATCAAATCGAACTTTAATAACTCAAGTAACAGAAAACAAACTTTATTCAAAACAATAAACTCTGTTACAGTATGGAACTGTTCTCTCTTAGTGATGAACAAATATCACGAGAGCTGCTAGGGTTACAATGAATAATCTTCTCGATTGTGATAACACTTATAGTGTAAACCCTATTTCTGTGTTTATATACTACATAGTTATAAGATAATCGCTAATTGATATGGAATATAATTCTGCTTCCTAAAATATATCAATCAGATATCTTTTCTTCCAAGTATTCTATTCTTCATAGAATTCCTTCTTCATGCATATCTCTTCTTATGTTTGTCTCGATCTTCTCTTCCTGTAAATCAGCTGTCTTCCTTATCTGAACGTTTCCTTTAAGTCCTGACATTATCTTCTGATAAATATCTTCTGAACCTTAAGTACTGACGACTTAAGTTCTGACTTCAGTATAAGTGCTGATTTCAGTTAAGTACTGATTTGTCCCATTTAAGTAAGATCTGTAAACTAAACATAAATCACATTAGTCATGACATTATCAAATATATCTAACAGTGAAAGCCTTGAATTCACAAGAATCAAGGATATTCACTTTGAGTTTAACAAAAACACCACCATGCAAAGTCAACACATAAGTTTTCTACTCTAAACTCTTGAGATATACATGAACAACATGTAGGGAGTAAGATTACTTGTTTATAGGATGATTATTTGAGTGAAGAAATGAAGAAAGAAGGGAATGGGGGCCTCGGTTTTAGAGGGGCCGAGAGGGAGGGAGAGAAAGCCGAGAGGGAGGGATGAGAAGAAGAGGAGAGTGAAATGGTGGGGTGAAACTGGAGTTGTGATCACTCTTTGATTTGTTTTTATGTCTTGATTTGACTATAATACGAGTGGGTTTGGGAAATGACAAGAGTAACCTTCTAGTTAGAGTTAGGCTATCTTGCATGCAAGGTCAAGGAGGTAATTTGGCTAATAAATCATGAGTTAGTGGGTTTAGAAATGTCTTCTTTGTCCTTGAAGAGAATAGAAGGGTGGTTTCCATGCAAGGGCTTCCTTGTAATTTGCTAATTATTACAACTAAAATTTGTAAAGATTTATTTTTATAAAATAAAATACAAGTTCAAAAATTATAAAATTTATACCATAAAATAACTTGGATTTTCAGAAATTTTATGAAATCACTTTCGAAATTTGTGAACAAAATAACTTTTAAAAGAAAATTTCTCCAAGGTTTAGAATATTCCTTATAAATCAAAAAATAAAGGAAATAAATAAACTTTTGCTTTGAAAAATCATATACTACATAAAGCAAATTTAAAATGCAGAAATTTTCATTCACACAAACGTACAATAATTGAATATATTTGCATTCGGCTTTAAAATTATACCAAATTCACAAATAATATTACCCGAAAATGACGGTCGTAACATCCTCTCCCCCTTAAGGGATTCTGTCCCCAGAATCTAAGAGAACATATGAGGATATCGGGAACGCATATCAGACTCTAACTTCCAAGTTGATTCTTCGACCTTGGGGTTCCTCCAAAGTACTTTCACTAACTTTACCGACTTATTCCTAAGACTATTTACTTGCCAGTCGAGTAATTTGACAGGTTGCTCCACAAATGACAGGTCTGCCTGAATTTCTACAGGTTCATATTCTATCACATGGATGGCGTCAAGATTGTACTTCTTAAGCAATGACACATGAAACCGATTATGCACATGCTGATACTGAGGTGGTAAGGCTAACTCGTAGGCCACCTTCCCCACTTGACTCAAAATTTCAAAAGGACCTATATATCTAGGTGCTAACTTTCCTTTCTTGCCAAATCTAGACAACCCTTTTCTTGTTGACACCTTCAACAAAACGGCTTCGCCTACTTGGAATCAAACATCCTTACGCGTTGGATCCGCATACTTCCTCTATCTCTCTTGAGCAGCAAGCAACCTTCTCTGAATTAACTTGACTGTCTCATGCAACTGTTGTACCAATTCCGAATCTAGAATCCTTCCTTCTCCTACTTCATCCCAACTTGTCGGTGATCTACATTTTCGTCCGTACAAAGCTTTGTATGGTGGCATGCCAATACTGGAGTGATAGCTGTTGTTGTAAGAGAATTCTATCAATGGCAAGTGGTCATCCCAACTTCCTGTAAAATCGATTGCACAACTGCGCAACATGTCTTCGATTATTTGAATTATCCTTTCGCTCTGACCATCAGTCTGCGGGTGGTACGCCGTACTCATATTCAAATTTCGTGCCAAGACTTTCTTGAAATTGCTTCCAGAATCTCGAGTTAAATCGGGGATCTCTGTCTGAAGCTATCGATACGGGTACTCCATGCCTTAGTATAATTTCACGCATGTACAGATGAACCAATTTGTCCAATGACGACTTCTCATTAATTGGAAGGAAATGCGCCGACTTCGTAAGGCGATCAACTATAACCCATATAGCGTCATGTCCGGATTTCGTTCGCGGTAGTCCCACTATAAAGTCCATAGTAATATTTTCCCATTTCCATTCTGGAATCTTTAGGGGCTGAATTAATCCGCTTGGTCGTTGATGTTCTGCCTTCACTTTCTGACAAGTATAACACTTTGCAACCCATTCTGCCACGTCTCGCTTCATATTTGGCCACCAAAAGTTCTGCTTTAAGTCCCAATACATCTTGGTGCATTCCTGGATGGATTGAAAATCTTGAATTGTGGGCTTCTTGTAGGATCTCATTCTTCAATTCAGGTACATAAGGAATCCAAATTCTTGAGGAAAACCTTAGTATACCTAGCTCATCCTTTTGAGTACCAATCTCTTCTCCAGTTAGCTGATTCTTCTCTTTCTCCATTACCTCTTCCTGACATTTCCTTATCTTTTCCACTAGTGTTGGCTGAAAAGTCATTGCACGACAAACTTCTTCAACTATTCCACAATCACAAAGTTCCAATCCAAATCTCTTAATCTCTTCAGACAATTCTTTTGGTGTTGCTATCATATTCAATCTTTCCTTCCTACTTAAAGCATCGGCTACAACATTCGCTTTTCCAGGATGATAATTTATTGAACAATCGTAGTCCTTGATCAATTCCAACCATCTCCTTTGCCTCATATTGAGCTCCTTCTGAGTGAAAATGTACTTTAAACTCTTGTGATCCGTGTAGATTTCACACTTTTCTCCGTAGAGGTAATGTCTCCAAATCTTAAGTGCGAACACTATGGCGGCTAGTTCCAAATCATGCGTCGGGTACTTTAATTCATGTGGTTTTAACTGTCTTGATGCATACGTGATCACCTTATTGTGTTGCATTAGCACACAGCCCAATCCTTTATGTGAAGCGTCGTTGAAAATCACGAAGTTTCCTTGGTCATCTGGTAGTACTAACACCGGAGTTGTTACCAATCTCTGTTTCAGCTCTTGAAAGCTATCCTCACATTCTGCACTCCATTCGAACTTCTGATTCTTCCTGGTTAACTTAGTCAATGGCGTGGCAATTTTCGAAAAATCCTTGACAAACCTTCTATAATACCCTGGCAATCCTAGAAAACTTCGCACTTCTGTAGGTGTCTTTGGCCTCTCCCAACTCATAATCGCCTCAATCTTTGCCGGATCTACTTTAACTCCTTCATTTCCAATGATATGTCCCAAAAATTGAACTTCCTTTAACCAAAACTCATATTTGGAAAACTTGGCATACAACTTCTCTTGCCGGAGTATCTCCAATGCTATCCATAGGTGCTGCTTATGTTCTTCTTCCGACTTAGAATAAATAAGGATGTCATCAATGAATACCACTACGAACTTGTCCAAATACTTTTTAAATACCCGATTCATCAGATCCATAAATGCGGTCGGGGCATTAGTCAATCCAAAAGGTATTACTAAGAATTCATAATGTCCGTATCTGGTCCTGAATGCTGTCTTGGAAATATCTTCTTCCTTGATCTTTAATTGGTGGTATCCTGATCTTAAGTCAATCTTTGAAAAGCATTTTGCTCCCTTCAGCTGATCAAATAGGTCATCTATTCTTGGTAGCGGGTAGCGGTTCCTAATCGTTACCTTGTTCAACCCCCGATAATCTATACATAGCCGCATACTTCCATCTTTCTTCTTTACAAACAAAACAGGTGCTCCCCATGGCGACGTACTTGGTCGTATCACTCCTTTGTCCAATAATTCTTGTAGCTGGCTCGCCAATTCTTTCATTTCTGCTGGTGTCATCCTATATGGGGCCTTTGAAACTGGTTCTGTGCCCGGAGCAAGGTTGATCTCGAACTCGATTTGTCGATCTGGTGGTAAGCCCGGTAGTTCATCTGGAAACACATCTGGGAACTCGTTAACTACGAGGATATCTTTTATGCTGGGGTTGCCCTTTTCTGAATCCATTACATATGCTAGGAACGACTCACAACCTTTTATAAGTAGCTTCTTAGACTGAACGATTGTAAGAAATAGTTGTTCTTGCCTCTGTCCCTTAAATACTACCTTCTCTTCACTCTTCATCTTTAAATACACTTTCTTGGTCTTACAATTAATCTGGGCGTTATTCTTCCCTAACAATCCATACCTAAAATTATATCGAACTCTCCCAACTTGAAGAGTATCAAGTCGGGTGAAAACTTATGCCCCGAAATATCAATCTCACACTTCGGACAGAATTGATTCACAGGAATCTTCTCTTGGTTCACAATTACCATATTTACTACCTCGCTCATAATCATTTTATCACATTGAAGTTTATCAACAAAAGTTTCTGATATGAATAGATCTCGTTGCTCCCGAATCAATCAATACTTTAGCTTTGACATTATTTAGTAAAAGTGTACCTGCTATCACCTCAGAGTTTTGAACAACATCCTTCATTTTCAAATCGAATGTCATTGCTGTTGCTTGCGGAGTTGTTGTAGGTGGTGGAGGTAATGCCAATACCTCGGTTGGCATGCTTGCACTGGTACTTGCCACATTCATTAGAGCTTTGACTGGTCCGGTTATCTTACACTCCCTAGCTATGTGTCCAGTCTTTCCACACTTGTAACATGCAACTCCTGGCTTCGGTATCTTACACTCATTTGCCAAATGTCCTTTCTGGTTGCACCTATAGCATGTCATGCTCAGCTTATTACACACTCCAGGGTGCCTTCTTCCACAATGCTTGCATTCCGGTCTCTGGAATCTGTTTTCTCCAACTTGCCCTTGACTTTTCTGGTTGTTTCCTCTCGATTCTTGTCTTTTGCCCAAATTCCCTTTCTTTTGAAAATTTCCGCCCTTATGGAATCCAATCCTCTTTACATTCCGATCTTGTGAATTTTCGGCTTCCGACTTTTCTCCATAAAATGGAACATTTCTCTTCTTGTTATCCCTTTCCTTTCTGGACTGCATCCCATTGTTCTCAATCAGAGCAGCTTTCTGTACTACTCCCACATAAGTATCAAGCTCAAACATAGCCACTCTATCTCTGATCCAAGGCTCTAGTCCTTGTTGAAATCTCTTCATTTTTTCCTCCTCACTGCTGGTATACTTTGTCACAAACCCTGACAACTCTGTGAATTTCTTCTCATACTCCAGTACAGTCATGTTCCCTTGCTTCAACTCAAGAAATTTAAGCTCCATCTGATTTTGCATGTACTTAGGGTAATACTTTTCCAGAAATAACTTCTTAAATCTTTCCCAAGAAACTTGCTGAGTTGCTTCCATAGCTTTTACTGATTCCCACCAATAGATGACTTCGCCCTTCAAGAAGTAAGTAGCATATGGCGGTGTTCTGATCGTCTCCTAACTGTACCAACTCAAAAGCCCTTTCCATTTCCTTAATCCATGTGTTAGCTATTACTGGATCAATGGTATCATGAAATGCAGGTGGATTCAACTTCTGAAAAGCCTTGAAAGTGACAACTTGTCGAGGTGGTACTGGTGGATCAGGTGGTTGGTGTGGTTCACGGTTATCTTGGTTTTCAAATTGTTATTGAAGAGTTAGTTGTTGTTGAGCTATAGCGTTGGTTTTGTTGTTGCAAGGTTTCCAGTAATCGAAGAATATTTGGGTCTGTGGTGGATGTGGTTGTTGGGTTCTTCTTTTTGGGAGGCATGATCCTGAAATAAGAGTTATATCAAAACAGGTATGAATAATGAAATAATTCAAGTGTATCGCATGGCATTCTTATTTACATATGAGGTCAAGTTTTAAATTAAACAGATATGGTGATGCATATAAAGGCGTAAAATAACAATGGAGAGCAAATAGAACAATAGTGCATAATAATTGAAATTTTAAAGTCACAATACATCGGAATTAGGACGAAGTCTGATTCTAGGAATAACATGCTTATTTAAAGGAAACAACTGGGAATTCTACTGAAGTCTGATAATACAACAACATGAAAGGTAGATAATGGAAAGAACCAAGGCTCCATTCCATCGGAACGGGGCTTGGTAGTACTTCTCCTCTCGAAGCGTCTTCACAATGCTCTGGAGCTCATCCGCCACCATCTGGATGATATACTGGCTGGTGCGGTCTCGGTGCGATGGCATCTCCTCAAGCTTAGTGTTGATGTACTGAACCAAAGTCTCAAGTCTCGCAGTCATCTGCTCCTTAGGCTTCCCTTCATAGTTTCGGCTGTCTGGGTACACGTTCTTCAGTCGGTCTATCAGTCAGTCGTACTTGCCCTGAAACATGTCAAACTCGCGCCTCAACTCAGCATACACGGAGAAAGCAATAGTGTCGTCCGACCCAGAGGATGATGAGGAATGCGCCCTTTGCTGATAAACCAATAAGAGGGGTATTAATAATAATAAATTTACTTAACCTACTCTCTCGCATATTATCTATAACCTATACTTATATCCTATAACCTATTTGGGCTGTCCAGGGACTCTAAACCGTAGCTCTGATACCAAAACCTGTCACACCCCCAACTTAACAAACAAAATAAATAACTATTACAATATTTAAAAGGAAGTAGACATAACCGAATCCAAGATCTTACAGTTTAGGGTTTGGAACAGCCCAACACTACCATCTGTTACAACTGATTTTTTTTTATCGAGTCCTCACACAAAACTATCTCTTATTCTACCTGAGCTCGGACATACGCATCGGCGTCACAGGTCTTACGTGCTGTCTACTTGAATCTAACCATAGCTACTAGCTGTAATATCAGGGTAAAGCAATGAGTGCGCCAAATGCTCAACAAGTGCTAAACAGTACGATACGAAATATAAATCGAGATATAAATTAAAGAATGACAATGCGAAGATATAACTAATTATAATAAGAGATGAAATTTTGGGTGATGGCATCATTTGCTTGAATCAAAACATTTTTAAAATCATAACTTAGTCAAAATTATTTTATGACGCTACGGATTACAGCCGGTGATCAGCCGCGAAGTAATCCCGAACCTTGCTGGGTTCTAAAACATTAATGGGATCCCTAGGCAACTTTTAAGCCTACAACATAAGTGTGGAAGGGACTCGCGTCTCAGTCCAGATCCACAATTCAAAGAAAACATTTATCCCCCATTGGTACTGAAAATTCAAATTTTAATCATTTCAAAAACTGATGCCGATTTATAATAAAATCTCTTAAATAGTAAGCATTTTTATCAAGGGATTATAGATCAACTTTGAAACACTGGGAATATGTCACCAAATTTCAGAGCCATGATCCACTAGACTTCACTATATTAGGGTAATTGAAAGGTTTCCATATTCAAGAACTTTGACAAGGAGATTTAGCAAGGCTCTTGGATAATATGAAAGAGTAATGCCAAACTAGTCTTAAAGCAATGGTTTTCGACAAGGTATAAGTACTAGAACATCAAGAAGATAAGCTTCATGAATACTAGGGGTGCTAAGTTATGAAGAAATGATGTTTAGCTCAAGGTATATCAGGATTGTCAATCTTCAGGGTAAGAAAAAAAGGGTTATCAATCAATTAAGAACAACCTTGAAGAATATCTAGCTTTTAGGTATCAAGGTAAAGTTTCTATTGGGGTTCAAGCATCAGGGTGAGATGTCAATATTTTAGGAATCAATAGCATGTTAATCAAGATGATCAATCTAGTATTATATCAAATATTTATCTTATCATGACATTCCAATTACTTTGATATACTAGCGTGATACGACTGTTGCAATATCAATATGTACTTGAGGGTTCATGGCATTTCTATATAATACAAAGATAGATTTAAGTATCGCTCGGTTCAAGTATATCAAGATTACTCAGGATACTCGCATCAATATATGAACTAATTAACACACATTTGCAGTGTAAATGAAAAACAGGTTGAATCACTTGTCTTGAGAAAGGCTGGTCTGGTCTGGCTGGTAGGAACAACTGGAAGCTTTACTCGACCTTTATGGAAAGTTTACCCTCGTCTCGAGATCCTACATAAATAATAATAACCTCATTATAATATATTCTCACCAACTCAACCTATTTACAACCCGAAATTAAACACAAATGGCACTTAGGCCTATATGCACTCAATTTATAATCACCTTATAAATACCATAGTCAACATAGCCACATATACTCACATATCATATTTTAATATCAAATAATATCACACATACCATAATGCAACACTAGGCTTGGATGATCTCGATCCCCAACTTAAGTCACTTGATCGCTAAACTAGACAAAGTCTCCAAATTTTGGCTTCCTAACTCGATGTGCCTTTACTAAACTATCCAAAACCTATTGACCCTCACTTGGGCCTTTAACTCTAATGGCTTTATACTATCTTGAAACCATAGTGGTCAACCTAGGTCTCACTCATAAGTGCTCTAAAACTATGTGGTAAGTGAAAGTGCTCACTGGAGTAAATTTCAGAATGACATCTATGGTTTCTTGAGTGCATTAGACACTCTTAAACTATAATTTTACCTCCAAAACTTCTACACTAGACTCTTCTGACCATAAGGCATCTCCCAAACTTGATGTGGCTCAAGGGCCTAGCTTGGGCCTCCTTGGGCCTAATCTTAAAGTCCATGGTTCCCCTGTTTTTTCTGGGCATAAAATGCCCTGACTTGAACTAAATTGCGACACATGGTTCTAACTCAAATCCTATGAACTATGGTTGGAAAAACTCCTCTGACACTCCCTCTAACTAAGGCCCAACAGGGCCTAATGAGGGCCTACCTGTGACATGGTCAAAACTTCCTATTCTTAGGTTGCAACAAAACTGTCCCCTGCTGGACAGATTTTGTGATTCCACTCGTGCACCTAACCAAACGACTTATAAACCTCCAACAAACACCTAAAACCTTTTATATACTCCTAGTGCTAGCTTCTGGTGGCTTGGGCCTCAAAGTGCACAACAATGACATGGTCAAAACTCACTCTAAACCTCAGGGTACCAAACTGATTTTCTGCAGAAACTAAGACTCTCCTTTCTCCAAGGTTCTCACTTAACAAACCCAACCACCAACAACCAAAATACCCAAACCATAACTTAACTATGGTGATCTACTGAACTAACTCCCTTACACTCAAAATAGGCTTAGTGGAGATCATCCTTACCTAAGGTGCAACATAGCAAAACAAAGAAAATCACATTACACAAATTACAAGTCATCAAGTTTTCAAGGACAACAACTTTAACTTTCATGATAAATATAAACGAAATAACATCACATTTTAAGAAGCACAATTCTTAATTAATATCTTAACTTAACTAAAATTAAGGTTTACTAATAAAATATCAATCCGAATGATCAAGAACTTCCAAAATTCAAGAGAAATCTACATGCATGCATGACTTTGAGTCTTACAAACCAAAACAACATGCTTTCCAAATAAATTTTCATTTTAATTCAACATGCAAGCCTATCATGGATTGTATCTAAATGACCACCTAGCATGCAAAGGTTTTTACCAAGATTTCACTAAGATTTTCATGCTATTATCACAAAAACACACAAAACGAAACAAAGCAACCAAAGCACCATCCATTCGGCTTCTATCAAGTCATGGCCGAATGGATTAGGGTGAAAACAACATTTGCATAAGTGCAACACACTCATGTCTAGCCATTCTCACCCCTATGATACTATAACTCATGGTGAAAGCCTTGAATTCACAAGAATCAAGGATATTCACTTTGAGTTTAACAAAAACACCACCATGCAAAGTCAACACATAAGTTTTCTACTCTAAACTCTTGAGATATACATGAACAACATGTAGGGAGTAAGATTACTTGTTTATAGGATGATTATTTGAGTGAAGAAATGAAGAAAGAAGGGAATTGGGGCCTCGGTTTTAGATGGGCCGAGAGGGAGGGAGAGAAAGCCGAGAGGGAGGGAGGAGAAGAAGAGGAGAGTGAAATGGTGGGGTGAAAGTGGAGTGGTGATCACTCTTTGATTTGTTTTTATGTCTTGATTTGACTATAATGTGAGTGGGTTTGGGAAATGACAAGAGTAACCTTCTAGCTAGAGTTAGGCTATCTTGCATGCTAGGTCAAGGAGGTAATTTGGCTAATAAATCATGAGTTAGTGGGTTTAAAAATATCTTCTTTGTCCTTGAAGAGAATAGAAGGGTGGTTTGCATGCAAGGGCTTTCTTGTAATTTGCTAATTATTACAACTAAAATTTGTAAAGATTTATTTTTATAAAATAAAATACAAGTTCAAAAATTATAAAATTTATACCATAAAATAACTTGGATTTTCAGAAATTTTATAAAATCACTTTCGAAATTTGTGAACAAAATAACTTTTTAAAGAAAATTTCTGCAAGGTTTAGAATATTCCTTATAAATCAAAAATAAAGGAAATAAATAAACTTTTGCTTTGAAAAGTCATATACTACATAAAGCAAATTTAAAATGCAGAAATTTTCATTCACACAAACATACAATAATTGAATATATTTGCATTCGGCTTTAAAATTATACCAAATTCACAAATAATATTACACGAAAATGTCGGTCGTAACAGGTGGAATCATTCAAATCCACCAGAAAGTTTTTAAAGACTCTTGTTTTTAATTACTTGTATTTTGAGTCACTTAAGTTTTTATTCCGTATTGTGCTAGTCAATACACTTATATTTATATTCGAGTTTGAACATTTTATTTCAAGAAAAAGTTTCAAGAATTCCATTCAACCCCCCTTCTGTAATTCTTGTCATATTGTTAAGGGACTAACAATTGGTATCAGAGCAAGCTCTTAACTTAAAAAGAGTTTAAAGATCAAAACAATACAACAAGATGAACAAGAAGGATGTTGGAGTCAAAATTCCTTTTCTGGATTAAGATAATTACCATCATTGGAAGGTAAAGATGCATCTTCACATGCTTTCTCAAGATAAGGCCTATGTGGACTGCATAGAAAGAGGCCCTCATGTTCCAATGAGAGCTGGAACAGAAAACGAGCCATCAATTCCCAAGCCAAGGCATGAATGGTCCGATCCTGACATTGAACAAGTCAGGAAGGATAAAAAGGCCATGAATATCTTGTTTAATGGAGTTGATGGAGATATGTTTGACAACATTATCAACTGCAAAACTGCCATGGAAGTCTGGGATACAATACAGATCATCTGTGATGGTACTGAGCAAGTTAGAGAAAACAAGGTGCAACTCATGATTCAGCAATATGAGCATTTTTATAATGAAGAAAGTGAGTCTCTCACTGACATCTTTAGTAGGTTTCAGAAACTACTAAATGCTCTAAAGTTGCATGGAAGGGTCTATCAGACAAAAGACTCCAATCTGAAATTCCTTAGATCTCTTCCAAAGGAATGGAAACCAATGACAGTCTCATTAAGAAACTCACAGGATTATAAGGAGTTTACTTTGGAGAGACTGTATGGCATCCTGAAAACCTATGGGCTTGAAATAGAGTAGGATGATAGGATGTAGAGAGGAAAGAAGAAAGGAGGATCCATTGCACTAGTTGCTGAGTTGGAAAATGAGAAGGAAGTGAATATGGAAGCTGTTGAATCAACTTCAAAGGTTTGTGAGAACAAGGGCAAGGGGCTTGCAGTAGAAAGTGAAGATTCATTGAGCCAAGATGACATAGAGGACATTGATGAGCACCTAGCATTCCTTTCCAGTAGATTTGCCAAGCTCAAGTTCAAGAAGAACTTTGGAGCAGCCAAGCCAAATAGAAACATGGTGGATAAGTCAAAATTCAAATGTTTCAAATGTGGCTCGGGAGGGCATTTTGCCAGTGCGTGTAGGAAGTCAGATTCCAGTAAGAAAAGGTTTGAGTATGTGGATTATAAGCAAAAATACTTTGATCTACTCAAGCAAAAGGAAAGGGCTTTTATTACACAAGAAAATGACTGGGCAGCAGATGGTCTGTGTGGCGCCCTCCAAACACGGGTCAGAAGTTTGGGGTCCACAACACATGCACAATATAAACCTGTATAGGAAATATTATTTGCAATGACCCTGCTTCACATAACCACGGATCGCAACAGGTTAAAGTATGAAAACAAGCCACACTCTTAATTTTTATTACAACGTACCAAATCCCAACTAATTTAACTTATAATTGATAATAAAATCTTTTTTACAATCTGACTATCTCTATACCGCATGCAGCTTCTGCTAGCTTGATTTAACTCTAGTGGAACCTTAGCCCGCACTTTGGACTGAGGAACTTCACTATCATCCATAATCTTTTCAACTGTAAAATATATAAAAGAATCGCAAGGGTGAGCTAACTAGCTCAGCAAGTCATAATAGTGATAACTGAGGTTAAACAATGATCAAATGAGATGATTCAAAGGAATCGAGTTTCTTTTTAACTAATCATTAGAATTGGATAATCATTTTAAGTTTTAAAAAACCAAGGTTAGGCTGCTGATCAGTCACGCACTAACCCCGAGCAAGCACACAGCACTGCTCTAATTACTGGATCCAAGGCACACATTGGCCTAACTTGACCATTGGTATGGTCTGACCACGAATCTGGTCCACATATATAAAAACTATCCAATTCCTAAAGCAGTTCAATATGATAACAATATGATTCAATAAAACAAGATCATAATCGATGATGGTTAAACATTTGCATACAAATGTAAGGAAACTCATGGATATCTCAAGGGTATATCAGGGTATGTATAAGAAACGTTCTTCAGTTTGTACAAGGGTCCGGTATCAGACCAGTAATGATTTTTCAGGATATGGTTCTTTGATGTTATTAAGAATGATTTGAGTATAAAAGTTTCTGTGTTTTCAAGTCATTCTCTTTCAGTGTTTGGCGTTTGGTAATTGTATCTTTGAAGAGTAGTATTATATTTGTATGGTTTGGTGTCTGAGCATCAACAAAGAATGGTTTGCAAAGAATAAGGCTTACGGCTCAAGATCAAGAACTAATCAGGGTATAAGGATAAATAGTTTGAAGCGTATGCATTATAAAACATGAGTTATGTTTAATAATAGTAACATGTTATGAAACAGTTCGAAAACATCGGTAATATATCTTGAAGAAAAGTTCAGAAATACTTACCATACAAGGCTTTACAACTATTACTGATCAACTCTGAGCCGACTCTGTTGCTCAGGTTCTAACGTCCAACCACTAGATCCCACTGGATTCGACTTCGACACTCAGGTCTTTCTGTTGAAACTCTACTGAGCTCGCCGACTGACCAATATGTTATCTTTAGTCCATCATCCACTTTCAGGTTCCCGACCATAACCTATAGGGTCGAAATACCCTACGTTAGACGTCTAGGTATGCTTGACATATCCTCGATATTAATTCTTACCTGACGATATTCAAACCCGACTCGTAATTATTCATAATAGAATAACATAGAAAACAATTAGGGTTTACATTCTCGAAATCGATCCAGTGTTTATTTTCAGAAAATACGTATACTAGTCACTTTACGAAATTAGGGATACTGCGTTTTGGTCAAAACATACAACATAACATACAATCAGGTTCGGTATAAAACATACGTATATGTATTTACTTATACTTGCTCGATTTTCCGTTGTTCGATTTTCCCAGAAATCGGGCAGCGTCCCCTTTGTTTATTGGACTACCCGTCGAAACAATTCGACGTCAAATCCCAATCACAACAATCGCAACAATAATCCAATCACATACCAATTCCAAAAATCCCAACCACCGATTCAAACCAATTACTTATTATTATTACTTGTATTTTATATTTTTATTCATATTTTATGTTTCTATTTATAGGACTCAGAAATGGTTCATCATGGTCCACCGTCCGCTCGTAAAAATTCATCGCGGACGGCGACAAAATTCATTGGTTCCCGATAAATTCGGGTGTCCAAATGAAATTCACCGATAAATTAAAATAAACTTTCGTACGTAATAGATTTATTTCACGAATTATGACTCAAATATTTCCTTTTGTAGAAACAATTACAACCGAATTAAGCTAACTGTAACTACACACGCACGCGCGTATGAGCCACCACGACGGAAAGGAATCCGGCGGCGGACGGAGAACAGAGTTCTGGCAACAGAGCAAAGATAAAACAACAACAGAGGGGTCACAAGAAAATATATATACGCCACAGGTATATATATACACATCAACACAGAAATAAACCGGAGAAATCACCGGAGCTAACCGGAACGGAACTGCGGCGGCAAGCCAAGAACCGAAAGCGGAAACAATAGGGGTTCGCGGGGAAGAATACGGGGAGAACAGAGGAAAGAATAGAAAAGAGGGGAGAAAATCATAGAGATTTGTTGAGAGAAAGAGAGAAAATCGAGATGAAAGAGACTGGAGATTGGTGAGGATAAGAACAATTATATTTATCTATTAGTTGCTCTCCTGGTTTAATCCACCCGGATACACACCGAATTTTATCAGTCTAACGAATAATTACGGGTGAAGTTAATCCCGTAATTTGCCAAAACAGTTTTAAAATATCATAAATAATTCGAAGCTACTAATAATAATTTTATTTTCAAGAATTTCAACTTATTCTTGAATCACGTTTTATATCCGTATTTCATAATTAATGAACCAAGCTATACTTAAAATAATTTTAAAAATATCACGGAAATAGTCTTAAAATGTTACAAATACCCCGAAGTTTACAAAAACATAAATTTCGTAATTTTAAAATAATTTCTGAAATGGCTGTTTATACCCGCTTTTAGCAATTAAATGAATCGATACATCGGTGAAATTAATCCAGAAAATTTCCAAAGTAATTTTAAAACTCTCGAAATATTTCAAACTTAAATAAATACGAGTTTCATAATTTTTGGAAAATTCTGGAATTAAATATGGATTTTACAAATAAAAGCAATCAGAAAATCATTTAAAGATAAATAATTAATAATATATTGATTTCTCCATTTTATAAAATCCTAAAAATAATTATTATAATTATAAAATTATAAAAACAAGTTTAGAGACATTCCAAATATTTATGCAAATAAATTTGTACTAAATCCACTTTTGAAATTAGAAATAAATCAATACAACTCCATAATTAATCCCGCGGACAACCCGGTACACCATGAATCACGCCTAGATAATAATCAAACAACACATAGCGGTCAAAACCAGTACACATATTTTATTTAATTAATACTTCCATAATGAAATATTTAAATAATTTAAAAATACACGAGTCGTTATATCCTTCCCTCCTTAAAAAGATTCTGTCCTCAGAATCTGGTTTAACTAAAATAAGTGAGGATATTTGTCAAGCATATCTGACTCTAGTTTCCAAGTAGACTCTTCTACTTGAGGATTCACACGTACTCACTATAGATATACACTCATTTACAAGGACTTGCCTTTAACGATCAAGAGTGTGGATCGATCATCATATATAGAATAAATTTGGACAAGAGCCCCTTTGGCTCCTAATCCATTACTTAATTCGAATTAAATACTTATCACCTTAACCCTGACACACAGACTACATTATATGTATATACTGTTGTAACGGTAATATCAACTTATAAACAACTCTATCTATGTTTATCAATACCTCGAACGGTTCACTAATTTAAGACTTAACCTGTCCCTTCTTCTCAAACTCATCCATTCTCTTTCAAGGTGAAACTTGTACTAACACTACCGGTCCTACTTCTATACTCATATGCTCTCTCGATACCATTTCGCCTTCTTTCTTTGTCTACTCCGAGCTGCTACAATCAATATCACTACACTCTTGGTGTGCTGATTCAACTTAGAATTTGACAATTTTCTTTCTCCCACTATATCTTAATAGAAATGGGGACCTACACTCGTGTCCACATGAAGCTTAGTAAAATGGCATTACAAAGCTGACATCGCTGATAAATGATCATTCCAGTGTTTCTTAAAACTCAAATTCTCCACATATCTTATATTTCCTGCATCACTTCCGTACTTTAACTCTCCGTTGAAGGATGATAGGCGGTGCTCGTTTTCAACTTGGTTTCCAAACATTTAAACATCTCTCACTCTTTTCCATATGTTCAGGCTGAAAAGTAATCTCATAGATTCACGTATTATCACCTTTAAGTATTTGAAATTCAGATTCCACTCTTTTCAATTCGTTTATTAACTCCTCGGTGGTCTTAATTACATCAAATCCCATATGTCGGCATAAGGCATCTGTTATCATACGGCTTTGCTTAGGTTATTAATGGATTAATGGCATCTGTTATCATATGGCTGAGGATGTTATCAATAAATACAGTTTGCTTATCTAAATACTTTTTATACACCATGTTCCTTAATTCCTGGTAGCCACCTGATACACTTGTCATTTCACATAATATCATCAGAGCTTGTAGTTCTCATAACTCATTTTAACCATAATCTCTGATATATTCTCAGGTCGGATCTTAAGTTAATCCTCGTGATATAACACACTTCTTAGATTAAGCCTTATAGGTAATCAATCCTCATAGGGGTTACTTATTCTTATTCGTTGTTTTATCGAACTCCCGCCAATCAATACATAATCTCATAATTTCATTTATTTTCTTCAACAATATCACTGATACATTTTACGATTCGCTTGTTGTAAAACCACTTCTTGGTCTGCCTTGTTCATTAGGCTTCCGATACTTCGCCTTAATTCTTTGGCGTGTCCAACACTTCCCAGTCTATTTTGAAATTCGCTTCTTATACCTGGTTATCACTATTTTTCTTTAAATTTCCATATATCTTGGCATCTCTTCAATAACTTAAATACTTAATATTGTGAAATTTCCTGTGGGATCTCATTTCTTAATTCTTCTACTTGTAGCATCCAAGTACTGGAAGAAAATCTGGAGATATCATGATCATTTTCCTGGGTGCATAAATTTCCTCTTACTAACTGCTAACATTGTGATCCATTATCCTCTCTTGACATCTCGTCATACTATCCATCCTTGCTCCTTTTAGATTATAACCTTTAGCTTCCAATTCCAACCTCCAAAATTCTATAGTTAATTCTTCTGGTGCAGACTCTATGTTCGTTTTCTCCTTTCTGCCTATCGCTTGTCACTATTTTTGCTTTTCCTCGTGAATACATACTTCGAATCTTATGGTCCGTATAGATCTTACACCTTTCTCCATACATATCATGTTTCCCAATCTTTCAAAAGAAATATTATTACTGTTAGTCCCAATTATGAATAGGATACTTCTGCTCATAAGGTTTCGGTTGTCTGGGTGCATATACAATAACTTTATTGTGCTGCATCAACATACATCCCACTTCCTTATGAGAAGCATCACTATAACTACCAAATCTCCTTGATATTTTCAAAATGATAAAGCAGGTGATATAACCATTCTTTCATTTAACTCCGTAAAATTTTGTTCACCCTTCTCTACTTCATATAAACTTCTTGTTTTTTTCTGGTTAGCTTCGTCCAAGATATGGCAACTTCCAAGAAATCTTGCACAAATTTTCGATGGTAACCGACTTATGATAACACTTCTTACTTTACTTTTTTTTATTATTATTATTTTTTTTTGTGTTTCTGATTTCTTTTCATTCATAGTAACTTTAATTTCTACTGAATCCCTTTTGATCTTTTCCACATTGACTATTTATGCTAAAAAAACTATACTTTATACAACTTCTTTCTTCTCTAACTTTCCAATCATCATTAAATGCTTTGCCTAGTCCTCCGTTGACTTTAAGTATCACAACTACAGCTTCTCCAGATATTCCTTAAAGATTCTGTCCATCAAGTTCAAATATCGCTGGTATATTGGTTAATCCAAATGACAATACGAAAATAGTACTTGGTTCTGAAAATTATCTTTGATATATCCATAGGTTTAATCTTCAATTGGTGAAATACCAAGTCTTAAATCAATCTTATAAAAGTACTTTGCTTCTTGCATTTGATCGAACAAATCATTGGGTCGAGGTAATAGGTACTTGCTCTTGATAGTAAACTTGTTAAGCTTTCACTAGTCGATGCATAATCTCATACTTCCATTTTCTTATCAACAATTAGTACTGGTGCACCTTATAGGATATGCTACGTCTAATCGCTTCTTCTTCAAATATCTCTTACGTCTACTTTGCTAACTTCCTCATTTTAACTGGTGCCATTTTGGGTAAGGCCGTAGTCACTGGCTTCGTCTCAGGCGTTAAGTCAATCGCGAGCTTCCTTTCTCTATCCGGAAGAAATGTTGATGACTCATCTAAAACATATCTTGAAATTCTTTAATTGCTATTAAATCTTCAAATTTTGTTAGCTTCTGATTTTATGTATCCCTTAATCACCATAATGCTCACATCTTGATCATCATAATCATTATTAACAAATTCTTTACCTTCTTTCATCTTCTGAACCTCCTCACCTTCTCATTTGGCATCCTCAGAATTATCTTTTCATCACGACGGTCTGTCTGGTCATCACGCTTTAGTAGTTAATCCATTCCTTAAAATAATATCAAATCCTCCTATCTTCCATGATATCAATTTTGCACGACTTATTGCCAGGACTCTCAATTTCACCATTGGTACTCACTTATTTAACAATTACACGTTCTTGACTTGCTAGTCCTTTAATCACAATCTTATCAATTCAACAGGGTAATTTATCTTATCAACAAAACTTTGAGAGATATACAATTAAGTTTCTCTCACATCTTTTAATACTTTAACACATAAGGTATTCACCCTAATCATCTATGTCATCACAGTTTCTCGTTCTTGGAGACGTATTCCTCATTGGAGTAGATTTCCTTGACTCTTAGTGGACCCTTTACTGGGGCTAGAGATTTGCAATCCTCGTCATGTGCCCGTGTTTCCTTTCCATGCATAAGAGGTAGATGGAACTTCGTCCGCTTGATTAAGGATACATTGATTTCTGATTGAAAACCTCTTGCAAAGAACGACAGTACAACGAAACGACTAGAAGGATTCAAAAGTCAACAAAAATAGAGTTGAAAAGAAAGAAGAAACAAGGATTTGAATATGAATGAGACAACCACATTGGTACTTAAGATGGCCAGTCTTTCATACCATATGGCATACATCACATGATTAGGTGGCGTCCCACCTGACTCTTCGTCATTCTGACAAAGTGTCTCACCATAACACTATTTGTCCCAATCAGAAAGCAAAACTTGAGGGAAGCAAATAAATTTGAAAAGAATGGAATATCCTCCTTTTCGATATCATAAAAAAGAGTTTATTTGAAAAAAGAAGTTCATACATTTTTAGGAATTGAGAAGGAATACACGCTGTAATATTGAAAACTAGAACGATACCATTGGTCACCATCCACATTTCACTTGTATTCATCTTCCGAGCTCGTTCGATCATATCCCAATTGTGTCATATAACAACTTTAGAAAGTACGCTGAAATGCCTTCGAAAATTAAGCATTATGGTAGATTCCTACTTGTCACGTCTTGCGTCTTTAATATCGCACCCACACAGATAATACTTTAACAATTCGATCATAATGGCGCCCTACCTGGTAACTTCGAGATTCCTCTTTTAATTTAGAATAACCACGTACCATTCGACATAATGATCCTTTTGTTAATAATATTCTGCTTTTAGAGAGGTCTGGAAATTTTTCCAATCTTCTTTGATCACGCTCCGGCTTCTGTTAAATCAATGAATTCTTCGAACTCTGCTAGTCCTAGTAATTGAATGTATAGTTACTCCGTACGCTGATTATGTTGTAAATTTTATCAAACAATACTTGCACTTACTATTAGGAATAATCCACTTCTTCGTAATCATAGATTACTTCGTTCTCGAAATTAGCAATACTAAGTCTGAAACAACATCCTTCTAAGTAATCCGGGCTTTCTAACAATCAAGAAACTCAAGTAGTAACTTGACAACCAATGTTTAAAAATCATTTTATTCAAATAGGCTTTTAGAAATTTGTAAAGGAAAATCTTTTTCGAAAATTTATTTAAAAAAATTTGGAAAATCACAAAACTGGTTGTCCTTACTATATGAGTTGGTTGTTGTCCTTCCGACCTATAACAAGGTTCCATATTAAAGAAACAATCACATAAAAGTTCGTTCACTCTAATCTACCTTTTCTCCTTTATCGTGTCCATTTGCCTTCCTTAATCGACGAAAACTTCAATCGCCATTGCATGTTATCTTATTCGTAGCTTCACATCAAAGCTCTCATACTGGTAATACTCCCGACATTACCGTTGCAGTAGTTAAGTAAAACAGGCTATCCAATAGTCAATAAGTCTATTTCACAGAACAAAGTTTGCTTGTATCACATCACATTACTACTTTACATCTTGCATTTATCATATCATCATCATTTAATTTCACAAAAATTCCAGGTTTATACTTTTCTCTCTTACTCTTTCAAAATATATCTAGTTCATCCCATAATTATTCACGGGTGGCTTAGTCACTAAGGCTTTTTTTACCCGATAACAGCTATCCTCTGAAACACTTAAATCTCCTCTCTAAACTTCGTCTCACTCAAGCGCTCACCATTTACTGTAGCTCTCGAATCCATCCTCGTAGGTACAATTGCTTCATAAGACAAGTTCTAAACTGGGGGTATAGAACAGGATATAAGGTAAACTAAAAAGATACACTCACAGCCGAATGTTTATTAAAACAAGAATAAACAGATGGAAGTTCTTAAATAGGTAATCTCGCATCAAGAGGTGCAAAATTAGCGTAAAATAGCTTGAAGAAGTGCAACCGTTATAACAGAAGGTAGTACCATTAATGCAGGCGGAGGAACAAGGTACAAATCAAATCTGATAGAAGATGACGATCCTTGAACGGAAAACTCCAAACGATCAGATGATACAGGGAAGTCAGGATCTACCATTGTCGTTGTCCGGAAATTATGTCGCAAGCTAAAAATCCCGAGTCACAATATGAACCGTGCCGGAGACCTACTATACAATCGCACTCAACCTCACAACGTCTTATCTTTCTATTTCCTATTCCTAATCCTAACCCTCTACCCAATCCCGACAATCTAGGCTTCTTTCAGTGACTTATAACCTGTAGCTCTGATACCAACCTGTGGCGCCCTCCAAACACGGGTTAGAAGTTTGGGGTCCACAACACATGCACAATATAAACCTGTATAGGAAATATTATTTGCAATGACCATGCTTCACATAACCACAGATCGCAACAGATTAAAGTATGAAAACAAGCCACACTCTTAATTTTTATTACAACGTACCAAATCCCAACTAATTTAACTAACAATTGATAATAAAATCATTCTTACAATCTGACTATCTCTATACCGCATGCAGCTTCTGCTAGCTCGATTCAACTCAACTGGAACCTTAGCCCGCACTTTGGACTGAGGAACTTCACTATCATCCATAATCTTTTCAACTGTAAAATACATAAAAGAATCGCAAGGGTGAGATAACTAGCTCAGCAAGTCATAATAGTGATAACTGAGGTTAAACAATGATCAAATGAGATGATTCAAAGAAATCGAGTTTCTTTTTAACTAATCATTAGAATTGGATATTCATTTTAAGTTTTAAAAAACCAAGGTTAGGCTGCTGATCAGTCACGCACTAACCCCGAGCAAGCACACAACACTGCTCTAATTACTGGATCTAAGGCACACATTGGCCTAACTTGACCATTGGTATGGTCTGACCACGAATTTGGTCCACATATATAAAAACTATCCAATTCCTAAAGTAGTTCAATATGATAACAATATGATTCAATAAAACAAGATCATAATCGATGATGGTTAAACATTTGCATACAAACGTAAGAAAACTCATGGTTATCTCAAGGGTATATCAGGGTATGTATAAGAAACGGTCTTCAGTTTGTACAAGGGTCCGGTATCAGACCAGTAATGATTTTTCAGGATATGGTTCTTTGATGTTATTAAGAATGATTTGAGTATAAAAGTTTCTGTGTTTTCAAGTCATTCTCTTTCAGTGTTTGGTGTTTGGTAATTGTATCTTTGAAGAGTAGTATTATATTTGTATGGTTTGGTGTCTGAGCATCAACAAAGAACGGTTTGCAAAGAATAAGGCTTACGGCTCAAGATCAAGAAATAATCAGGGTATAAGGATAAATAGTTTGAAGCATATGAATTATAAAACAGGAGTTATGTTTAATAATAGTAACATGTTATGAAACAGTTCGAAAACATCGGTAATATATCTTGAAGAAAAGTTCAGAAATACTTGCCATACAAGGCTTTACAACTATTACTGATCAACTCTGAGCCGACTCTGCTGCTCAGATTCTAACGTCCAACCACTAGATCCCATTGGATTCAACTTCAACACTCAGGTCTTTCTATTGAAATTCTACTGAGCTCGCCGACTGACCACTATGTTATCTTTAGTCCATCATCCACTTTCAGGTTCCCGACTATAACCTATAGGGTCGAAATACCCTACGTTAGACGTCTAGGTATGCTTGACATATCCTCGATACTAATTCTTACCTGACGATATTCAAACCCCAACTCGTAATTATTCATATTAGAATAACACATAAAACAATTAGGGTTTACATTCTCGAAATCGATCCAGTGTTTATTTTCAGAAAATACGTATACTCGTCACTTTACGAAATTAGGGATACTGTGTTTTGGTCAAAACATACAACACAACATACAATCAGGTTCGGTATAAAACATACATATATGTATTTACTTATACTTGCTCGACGTCCCGATAATCCTCGGATACGCTCCCGTATTTCCGTTGTTCGATTTTCCCAGAAATCGGGCAGCGTCCCCTTTGTTTATCGGACTACCCGTTGAAACAATTCGACGTCAAATCCCAATCACAAAAATCGCAACAATAATCCAATCACATACCAATTCCACAAATCCCAACCACTGATTCAAACCAATTACTTATTATTATTACTTGTATTTTATATTTTTATTCGTATTTTATGTTTCTATTTATAGGACTCAGAAATGGTTCATCAGGGTCCACCGTCCGCTCGTAAAAATTCATCGCGGACGGCGACAAAATTCATTGGTTCCCGATAAATTCGGGTGTCCAAATGAAATTCACCGATAAATTAAAATAAACTTTTGCACGTAATAGATTTATTTCACGAATTATTACTCAAATATTTCCTTCTGCAGAAACAGTTACAACCGAATTAAGCTAACTGGAACTACACACGCACGCGCATATGAGCCACCTCGCCGGAAAGGAATCCGGCGGCGGCCGGAGAATAGAGTTCTGGCAACAGAGCAAAGATAAAACAGCAACAGAGGGGTCACAAGAAAATGTATATACGACACAGGTATATATATATACATCAACACAGAAACAAACCGAAGAAATCACCGGAGCTAACCGGAACGGAACTACGGCGGCAAGCCAAGAACCGAAAACGGAAACAATAGGGGTTCGCGGGGAAGAATACGGGGAGAACAGAGGAAAGAATAGAAAAGAGGGGAGAAAATCATAGAGATTTGTTGATAGAAAGAGAGAAAATCGAGATGAGAGAGACTGGAGATTGGTGAGGATAAGAACAATTATATTTATCTATTAGTTGCTCTCCTGGTTTAATCCACCCGGATACACACCGAATTTTATCAATCTAACGAATAATTAAGGGTGATGTTAATCCCGTAATTTGCCAAAACAGTTTTAAAATATCATAAATAATTCGAAGCTACTAATAATAATTTGTTTTTCAAGAATTTCAACTTATTCTTGAATCACGTTTTATATCTGCATTTCATAATTAATGAACCAAGCTATAATTAAAACAATTTTAAAAATATCACGGAAATAGTCTTAAAATGTTACAAATACCCCGAAGTTTAAAAAAACATAAATTTCGTAATTTTAAAATAATTTCTGAAAGGCCGTTTATACCCGCTTTTAGCAATTAAACGAATCGATACATCGGTGAAATTAATGCAGAAAATTTCCAAAATAATTTTAAAATTCTCGAAATATTTCAAACTTAAATAAATATGAGTTTCATAATTTTTGAAAAATTCCGGAATTAAATATGGATTTTACAAATAAAAGCAATCAGAAAATCATTTAAAGATAAATAATTAATAATATATTGATTTCTCCATTTTATAAAATCCTAAAAATAATTATTATAATTATAAAATTATAAAAACAATTTTAGAGACATTCCAAATATTTATGCAAATAAATTTGTACTAAATCCACTTTTGAAATTAGAAATAAATCAATACAACTCCATAATTAATCCCGCGGACAACCCGATACACCATGAATCACACCTAGATAATAATCAAACAACACATAGCGGTCAAAACCAGTACACATATTTTATTTAATTAATACTTCCATAATGACATATTTAAATAATTTAAAAATACACGAGTCGTTATAGTCTGGATGAAGATGAAGATGTCAGCTATGTCAATCTAGCCCTAATGGCCAAGTCTAATGAGACAAAGACAAGTTCCTCAAGTAATCAGGTAATTACTACAAACCTTGCACATTTATCTAAAGCTGAGTGTAATGATGCCATTAATGACATGTCTACAGAGTTATATCATTTGTGTGTTACACTTAAGTCTCTTACTAAAAAAAATGCTAAAATCAAAGAAAACAATTTATTTTTGAGTGAGAGGAATAATGTGCTTGAGTCTTAGTTTATTGATTTTGAGAAATTAAGAATTGAGTGTAAGATTGCTAAGGAGGAATTAACCGAGTCCTTGAAAAAGGAAAAAATTTTGAAGAAGCAGCTCGAGCGTGAACAAGAAGTGATTAAGGCATGGAAAACATCCAGGGATGTCCATGCTCAAATCACCAAAGTTCAAGGAATCGAGTCCTTCTGTGATGAAGCCTGGAAAAAGAACAAAGAGAAACTAGAACCTAATTTGGTAGATGGACTGCTAACAGATGTAGACTCGACGGATGATGAGGATCATCCGTCGGATAACAAAAAGTGTTATCCGTCGATTAATGAAAATCACCATCCGTCGGCTGTGAGCAAGCCCATTAGTAAAGCCAAACTAGTTAAGCTGAATGAGAAGTATGAGTCTGTTTCCAAGAACTTTATTTCAGGAGAGTCAAGTAAAGTTAAGAAAGGGAAAAAGGCTAATATTGGTCACATGACTGTCAAACAGTTAAGTGACAGACTTGAAAAGATTGAGGTAAAAATAGAGACTAAAAGGAAAAATAGTAGGAATGGTAAAGTAGGGATTAACAAACACAATAACTACACACCTGATAAATATGCTCCTTAAAAAATGTGTGTCAAGTGTGGTAGTGTAAATTATATGTCTGTTAATTGCAAATCTGCCATGCCTACTTCCATGTCTGTGCAACCTCAATTTCCTATCATGAATGCCATGCCTCCCATGCCTGTTAATGCTATGTCTACACAGAACATGAATGCACAGTTTGCTAATATGCCATTTGCACCTAATCCTTATTATGCTGCATATAGTATGCCACAAATGCCATTTAGCATGCCTTACTGGAATAACATGTTTACACATAGCATGCCATTTCCTGTTAGTCATAATATGCATGATAATTCTGTTACAATGAATGGTTTCAAAGGCCTAACTCAAATGACCAAGGATGAATCTGAAATTCCTAAGACAAATGAGATAAAGCCTAAGAAAAAGAAAAAGAAAGCTAACAAGGCAGGACCCAAGGAAACTTGGGTACCAAAATCAACTTGATTTGATTTTGATGTGTGCAGGGAAACAGAAAGAATCTTTGGTACTTGGACAGTGGTTGTTCAAGACACATGACTGGTGATTCTACCCTGCTCACAGAGTTTAAGGAGAGAGCTGGCCCAAGTATCACTTTGGAGATGACAGCAAGGGTTATACTGTGGGATATGGCTTGATTTCAAAGGACAATGTCATCATTGAGGAGGTTGCCTTAGTGGACGGTCTCAAACACAGTCTGTTGAGTATCAGCCAGCTTTGTGACAAAGGCAATTCAGTAACCTTCAACTCAGAAGCCTGTATTGTGACTGATAAAAAAAGCAACAAATTGGTTCTCACTGGTGTGAGAAAAGGAAATGTGTACCTAGCTGATTTCAACTCATCCAATGCAGAGTCTGTAACTTGTCTTCTCAGTAAAGCAAGTCAGGATAAAAGTTGGCTATGGCACAAGAAGCTATCCCATTTAAACTTCAAAACCATGAATGAGCTGGTAAAGAAAGAACTGGTTAGAGGCATTCCTCTAGTGGAGTTTTCAAAGGATGGACTATGTGATGCCTGCCAAAAAGGGAAGCAGATTAAAGCATCATTCAGGATGAAACTTGATTCAACAATTGAAGAGCCTTTGCAACTGCTTCACATGGATTTGTTTGGACCAGTCAATATATTGTCCATCTCAAAGAAAAGATTTTTCCTAGTAATTGTAGATGATTTATCAAAGTTCTCTTGGATATATTTCCTAAAGTCTAAAGATGAGGCTAGTGAAATCATCATCAATCACATAAGGCAAGTCAATAATCATCCTGATTTCAGGGTTAGAAGAATCAGGAGTGACAATGGAACTAAGTTCAAGAATTCTGTCATGAGAGCATTTTGTGAGGAAAATGGGATTCTGCATGACTTTTCAGCAGCAAGGACTCCACAACAGAATAGAGTAGTGGAAAGGAAGAACAGATCACATATTGAAGCTGCAAGGACAATGCTTGAAGAATCTAAACTGCCAACATATTTCTGGGCTGAAGCTGTAAATACTGCATGCTACACTCAGAATATTTCTCTGGTTAATCAAGTAAGACGCATGACTCCCTATCAATTGTTCAAGAACAAGAATCCAACTCTAAACTTTCTTCATGTCTTTGGCTGCAAATGCTATATTCTGAGAAATCAAACTGATCAAAATGGGAAGTTTGATGCTAAAGTAGATGAAGGAATTTTTGTTGGATATGCTGTTGGTAAAGCATATAGAGTCTACAATCTAAGAACCAACATTGTTGTGGAATCAATACATGTTGTGTTTGATGATAAAAAGATTGAAGGACTGAAAGATGGAGACTACCATGAGAGCCTCAAATTTGACAATGTGGAGATGGTTAGTGATGACAGTGATAATGAAAGTGATCAAGAGAATGTATTTAAGGATAATGCAGATAAATCTACCAACAATGAAGCATAAAACTCAACATCTGTCGAGTTGCATAATGCTTCATCCATCGGAAGGCAATCTGCGTTATCCGTCCAGAGACAACCTGCCTCAACCGTCGGTACTCAAATTTCACCATCCGTCGGGTTATCAAAAGGAGCAGGAAGTCAAGACAGATCACCTATAGAAAGTTCCCCTTTCTCAAATCAAAGATCCACAAACTCAAGGGGAGTTTCTAATAATCAAAACTCAATCACACATCAAGACAACAATGAGGTTTCTTCATCTAGAGCTAATCTACCTCAACAAAGGAAATGGACAAAAGATCACCCCTTTGAGCTTATCATTGGTGATATTTCTTCTAGAGTTCAAACAAGAAGAGTAACTCAGGAAGAATGTCTATACAGCAGCTTTTTTTCCAAGGAAGAACCAAAGAAGGTTGAAGAAGCTTTATTGGATCCTGATTGGATTTTAGCTATGCAGGAGGAGCTAAACTAATTTGAAAGGAATAATGTTTGGAAGTTGGTACCCAAGCCTAAAGGAAAGAATCCAATAGACACCAAATGGGTATTTAGAAACAAGATGGATGAAATGGCATAGTTGTCAGGAATAAAGCTAGATTGGTTGCCAAAGGCTACTTTCAACAAGAAGGAATAGATTTTGATGAAACATTTGCTCCTGTTGCAAGACTTGAAGCCATCGGAATCTTCTTAGCCTATGCAGCCCATGCCAATTTCAAAGTCTATGAAATAGATGTCAAAAGTGCCTTTCTGAATGGAGATTTGGAGGAAGAAGTTTATGTCAGTCAACCTCCTGGTTTTAAAGATCCAAATTTTCCAGAATATGTCTATTATCTTGTGAAAGCACTTTATGGACTGAAGCAAGCACCTAGAGCCTGGTATGACACTTTATAAAAGTTCCTTTTGGAAAATCACTTCACAAGAGGTACTGTAGATAAAACTTTATTTTTCAGAAATGTTAATGGCTCTAGTATACTTGTTCAAATTTATGTAGATGATATTATTTTTGGCTCTACAAATGAGAAACTTTGCAAAAAGTTTGCCAAATTGATGCAAAGTAAGTATGAAATGAGTATGATGGGAGAACTAACTTACTTTCTTGGTTTACAAGTTAAGCAAGTTAGTGATGGAATATTCATTAGTCAAACTAAATATATTTTTGATCTTTTAAAGAAGTTTGATCTAATGGATTGCACATCTGCAAAAACTCACATGGCCACTGCAACTAAGCTTGAATTAAACACTACTGAAAAGTCTGTGGATATTTCAAGCTATAGAGGCATGGTTGGCTCACTTCTGTACTTAACAGCTAGTAGGCCAGATATAATGTTTGCTACATATTTATGTGCTAGATTTCAGGCTGATCCTAGAGAATCTCACTTAATAGCTATTAAGAGAATTTTCAGATATCTCAAGGGAACACCAAACCTTGGCATTTGGTACCCTAGAGATTCTAGTTTTGATCTAACTGGTTATTCAGATGCAGATTATGCAGGTTGTAGAATTGATAGAAAGAGTACAACAGGAACCTGTCAATTTTTAGGAAACAAGCTTGTGTCCCGGTTCAGTAAAAAGCAAAATTCAGTTTCTACCTCTACAGCTGAAGCTGAATATATTGTTGTTGGCAGTTGATGTGCACAGATTTTATGGATGAGAAATCAATTGCTAGACTATGGTTTGCAAGTTGAGAGGATTCCTATTTTCTGTGATAACACAAGTGCAATTGCCATCACTGAAAATCCAGTACAACATTCAAGGATAAAGCACATAGATATCAAGTACCATTTCATAAGGGAACATGTAATGAATGGTACTGTGGAACTATATTTTGTTCCTAGTGAGAAGCAGCTTGCAGATATCTTTACCAAGTCGCTGGATAAATCCACCTTTTCAAGGTTGGTAAGTGAGTTAGGTATGCTTAATTACTCTTAAATCTATCTGAGTTAATTTGCAAGTTGAAATGCAGCCAGAAATTTAATTGATTTTTCAGTCATGGATGAAATTTTGGCTAAGTCAAAATTTACATCTCGACGGATGATCTTTATCCATCGAGTTTGATCATCCGTCGATATACTATTTGCTAATAAAAATCAATTACTTTTCTGGAATATTTTATATCTCGACGGATAACAGTTTATCCTCATCCGTCGAATTGTCTTAATCTCAGCCGTTAATTCCCTGTATAATATCCATCGAGTATACTTACAGTTTGTAAGCATTACACGACGGATAATGGGTGGAATTTTTACAGTTTATTTCTAAACGGCTATTTTAGGCAATTTCTATTGGTTACTTTATTTTACTTTATTATTTTTATCAGTTATTTTTGAGATAGTATAAAAGCTTATTTCATTGCAATTGCTTTTCTTTTATCATTCTCAAATTTAACTGCTCTAATCTCATTCTCTCTCAAAGCACTTACTCTCCTTCTCTTCAAGCTCTTACTCTCTAACAATGGCACCTATTGTAAAGATTATGTCTCAAACTGGGTTCATTTATGAGAAGAAAAATTTCACCGCATTAGTAAACAAGGGCATTCAGCAATCAGATGACTATCACAAGATGATGGACTTTGTGAAGAATTGCAAGCTCAATTATGCCATGCTGGAATCACCCACAATCTTCTGTGAAGTTGTTGAAGAGATGTGGACCACTGCTACTTACAACTCTATAGATAAGACCATCACTCTAACCATTATAGGTAAAGAATTCTGTATAAATAGTGATGTGATAAAGGCATGTTTCAAAATTCATGATAACAATGTGACTTCACCACATAATGACACTGATATTATCAATATGCTTAATTCCATGCACTATGCACTTCCTACTTCTAAACTGAGTGATATTAGGAGAATGGGTCTTAGGAAGGAGTGGAGTTTCTTGTGTGATGTAGTTACAAAGGTTTTCTCAGAAAAGATCAGTAATTTTGATTCAGTGAATATTTCCATGCTTAACATGCTATACATGCTAGTGACAGATAAATTTTATAATTTCAGTGACCTTGTCTTGTTTGAGTTAGGTTTTAAATTAGGAGAGTTAAATAAAAGAGGTAAAAATATGTATTATGCTAGATTATTTATTTTATTAGCTAACCACCTCTGTGAAGAGATTGTTCTTGAGAACCCTAACAACAAACTAGATTGTGGGTTCAAGAGAGAAGGCTCATTGCAGATTTGAACAGGGCCAATCATCACAAGGATGTGCCAATGTTCTACTTTCCTGTAATGCAAGCACCTCAGGTAAGTGAGGTAAGTTCATCCATCCCTACAACTATTCCAACCTCCATAATTTCTTTGAGTTCAAGAGTAGCTATGGCAACTGTGTCAACAACCAAACAGTTGCCTACCAAAGCTGCCAAACCTACTATAATTTCAAAATCCAAATCAAAGAAAGCCCCATCTGGTATCTCCCAAAAGATGCCAGTTGAAAAATCCACCAATGCCAAAGAGGGGAGTGTGAAGGAGGGTAAGTTAGGTGAGGGAAGGGGTGAACATAAAAGAAACCCCAAGAATAAGGTTGGAGAGTTGAGTGAATCCCAGCCTAGCCACACTGCAGTTTCCCAACAAATTGCAGTGCTTCAAAAGGACAAAAGCTCATTTCTAACTGCATCCTCCCAAAATGATGTAGTTATTGAACAAGGCTCTCAACCAAGATCACATGCCAAGAGGGTTAGGGACACAAGCTCACCCCAAACTTATACCATAAAGAAGAAGTCAAAAACATTTGGGGATGCACAGGGTACACACACAGTGCAAACTGGTACAACAGACACAGTCACTGCACCTTCATAAATTCAGCTTGATGTGGCTCCAATAAATGTGGAGTCACAGCCAAAATCTCTAGTTATAGAAGTACCTCAAACACCAAACTCACCAAAAAATTCTCTGGATGTGGAGATGATACACACATCAATTCCCGATTCCCCTTCTTTGACTCTGTTGGGGAAGCCAAAATCTAGTGCAAGTGAGCATCATCTTTTAGATGATTTGTTGGCTCACTTGTCAATTCTTTCAGGAACTATTGTGTCATCTGTGCCTAAAATATCTTCAATCAGCACAGAGTCAACAATAGTTTCTATTCCCACCTCATTCATTTCTACTCTCTCGACGGATATTGCTCATTCGTCGAGTAGTGATTGTATCCCGAAGGATAAGCCTAACAGCAGTTATCCGTCGGATGGCAAAACCACTCACTCGATGGATATCACTCATCCGTCGGGTATCTCTGCACAGCTTCAAACTTCAATTATTTCAAGTGCAGAAGATCTAGTGGTTGTACAATCACTCTTAGGATTGAGAGAGCAGAGTGTTTTGAGTGAGAGTCTGGGTTGCTCCCAGGAAAAAGGAGAGGAAATGAGTGAAAATCTGCAATCCATTTCTTCAGGATTGGCAAAAGAGAGTGAAGAGGAGTCCCACCTTAGTAGGTGAAGGTGAGGGTGTGAGGGTGGGGAGCCAGGGTGAGACCCTGATGCAACAAAAGAGAGAACATGAGAGAAATGCAGGTACTGGAGCAATAAGGATGTATGTTGTTGCTAGTGAGTTAATGGATGTCCAGGATGTAGATAGTGAAGGACTATCTCAGCATCCTAAAGTTGTTATATATTCAACTTCCCTTGATGCTGAGGCATTTACTCACCCTGTTCCAGCTTATCAAATTCTAGCTGAATAGGGCAATGATAATGCAGAAAGGATGCTCAATCTGGTGCATACCACCCAGTCTATGCAAAGGGCTAAGGATGCCATCACAACTTTTCATTCTACAGCTGGTGATGTGGACTATGAGACTAAGGGTTCAGCTGATTTCTTTGGAGATGGGAGTGGGGATAGTGGAGATGAAGCAATGGACATAGGGGGGGGGGGAAGTAGGTTCAAGCTCAAGGTCAGGTATGCCATCATGGGCATTCTCAAAGAACTGTGATGAGCATTACTTCAAGACAACCCTGATCCAGTTAATCAATTAGACAAATACTGCTCTTCAAACCACTACCAATGCAAGCACCAAGAAGCTCCTTCAGGCACATCTTGCCTCCCTGCAACTTCAGCAAATACAAGGCCTCCAGCATGCTAGAGATGTGGATTCTATGAAGGGTGATATTGAGGAGATGAAGAAGGCTATTTCAGACAGGATAGATTCTAAACTTCCAGAAGCTATAATGCTTGATATCAAGAGGCAATTAAGGAAAAATTATGATCTATCAACCAAGATAGATGCCTTAGATACAAAAATGTCAGCCATGGAAGCATCTTTGACTGCCATTCATCTCCATCAAGCCCAACAAACTAATCTAATTCAAAAACTGGTGGCAGCTCAAACTCCCTCCACAACTCAACTTGATGATAACAAAAAGGGGGAGAAAGGACCAAGTGAGGGGGAGAAGTTTCAAATACAAATTAGTAAAGTAATTGTGCCTTCAATTACTATCTTAAAGCCACCAGTAACAGATGGTATAAATATGATTCAAGTAGCAGCAGCCAACTTGAAAGTTGTTGAGAAAGAAAAGTTGAGTTTGGTCAACTGGGAGAAGATTGATGAGGAGATACAGAAAAAGTTTGAACTTGTTAAGGAGCCAGTTAAGTAAGCCATCCATCACTTTAAAGTCAAGCAAATTAGTGTGAATGAGATGAGCATGAACTATCTTGAAAGAGGAAATTCTTCCTGCATCAAGTCTCCAAAGGCTGAAATGATTCTTAAACCAAGGGCAAACTACTCAAAATCATCCTTGAAGAACCCCTTGGACACTGTGTATGAGACACCCAAGCCTGATGAGAAGAAGCTTCTGTCAAGATCAATTGTCTTCTATAAAGATCCAGTTGATTCAGTTTCTAAAAGGAGGATTGCTAAGATTTTCAGAAATGGGAAAGAAATTTGTGTGGTGGCTGGACACCCTAAATTTGCTCAAGCAAAGAGAGAAGAAAAAGCTAGATTGAAGCAGGAAAAGAAGCAGGCTGCTCTAGATGCTAAAAAGGCTAAACAGAAGAAAGAGCAGATTGCTATCTTGGCCAAGCTACATGCTGTAAATTCATCACAATAAATTCCCTCTCAACCATCTGAAGCTACTGAATCAAGGAAGCAAGTTGAAGAACACAAGAAATCTCCAAGAAAGAAAGAATTGGCTAAAAGAACTAAAAAGAGACTGGATATTATTGACAAGGAATTGGAAGATCAATTTCCTAAGGAATTCACACCAACTACAACTCAAGAAACAAAGCCCTCTGTGGTATTTGAAGATATAAGGGTGGTGGATCCCTACAGGATTATTCATGGTGAACCTATTGTGCCCAAGGATGAGCCAATAGAATGGGAGAACTTACCAATTCCAGACTTCAATCTACCAATCCTTAGCAAGCCAAAAAGGAAAAAGTCAAGAGCAGTCAAGAAAGTGAAGTTGTCACCTCTCAAATCCAAATCTATAGTCAAAGCTCAGCCCAAAGTCAATATGGGAGACTATCTGTACTTGTGTGACATCAAAGAATTTTCAGATCTAAATCTCTATCTGGATGAACTAGATGAAGTAAGGGGTATTGATGCATACAGGAACCTACCTGAAAGGTTAGTGTTCAAGTACAAAGGAGGAAAGGAGATTCAGTGGCCACTTCACAGGATTCTTCAAGAGAGCCAAGTTGTACTGATTAAAGTTTATTCATCCTTCAAGAAGAACTTTTGGTTCAATATCACTGCAAGAAGACTAGTATTGAAGAAGATTGAAGAACTAAGGAGTGTTAGAGCTAAAGATGCACTCCCAAATACTCTAATCATCCCATACACAAGGAGAAGAGTGAGAAGATTCTTCAGATTAGAAGACCAATTGAGCATCTCCAGCAATGAGACTCTCTTGGAAATGCAAGGAAAGCTAAATCTCTCAGAATCTGATGAACTGGAATTCCACATGCAGCTCCAAAATCAGATTGATGAAAATAACAGAAAGCTTGGAAGAAGATCCAGACCTTCAAGAAACTAGAAAAATCTGCTCAGGCTAGAGGAGCATCTTGAAAATGACTGTGAGCTAAACTTTATACATTTTAATTAATTGAAGTACTTTTCAGTATTATCTACTTTTCTTTAAAGCTGTACGTTTAAGGTGTTTTGTTATCATCAAGTATCTATTAATTTATGGCTATAATTCCAGTAGACATAAATTGGGGGAGATTGTTGTGCAGATGTTGTGTACTTGATGATTACATAAACAAAACACCTAAGTAGATTTTAATTAGTGAAATAATGTAGCACTCGACGGATAAGAATTCTAGTCCCGACGGATAACTCATTATAGTCCCGACGGATGATGACTTATTATCCATCGAGTGAGTAGCTTATGTAATAATGAGTCTGTAGCACATTTCTACATACACCTTTGTATAGATTCTGTAGTAGCATATAAGTCATGTTGACTTTAACTAGATATGCAGAATAGGTTGATTAATTGTACATAGATGATGTCTTGTAATTCTGCATAAATGAATTGAAGTCAAGTGCCAAAATAGCTACCAACGGATGATTAACAAAGCCATCGACGAATGATCAAATAGCTATCAAAGGATAATCAATATAACAGTCGACGGATGATCAATAAAGCCATCAACGGATGATCATAAACTCGACGGATGATCATGTACTCAATGGATAAAGAATTCAAATATCCATTGACAGTGACAACTAGTCACATGCGTCGAAGTGTATGCAAATGGAATGAGGAAGCCTATTAACTGGGTAATAGAGAACAAAGTAGCAAAGTGTTAGACTCGATAGTTTTTATGATGATCCTGTCTTTTGACTTTGTAATCTTGGTAATATATATAAACCAAGAAGTAGCAAATAGAGAAATATATCTGAGAAACAAAAAGTGAGAAACATTTGTAAGCAGAATTATTAGCATTTCTCTGTATTCTCAGTAGTTCATATTTGTAAGCAGCTGTGAGCATTCTTGCACACAGAGTTCTCTCGATATATATTATATATGTCTGGTGGAATCATTCAAATCCACTAGAAAGTTTTTAAAGACTCTTGTTTTTAATTACTTGTGTTTTGATTCACTTAAGTTTTTATTCCGCATTGTGCTAATCAATACACTTATATTTATATTCGAGTTTGAACATTTTATTTCAAGAAAAAGTTTCAAGAATTCCATTCAACCCCCTTCTGTAATTCTTGTCATATTGTTAAGGGACTAACATAAACTTTCAGGGTGATGGCATCTTTTATTTGTAACAAAATAATTAAAAACCACTTCTTTATCAAAACCATTTTATGACGCTACGGATTACAGCCGGTGATCAACCGCGAAGTAATCCCGAACCTCGGTGGGTTCTAGAACATTAATGGGATCCCCAGGCAACCTTTAAGCCTATAATTTAAAAGCGGAAAGGACTTGCGTCTCAGTCCAGGTCCACTTCTGGCGCCCCCAAAATTCGGGGTCAGGGATCTCGGAGGCCAAGCCATCTCAATCACTATAAACCACATATCTCGCATGACAATATATAAATACTCACACTTTAAGACCCCACACTTATCACACACCCACACTTATCACACACACACACACACTTACAGGTTATTGTCTTGTAAACGAACCATTCATTACTAGAGTAGATCAACCACAAAGTGATAATTATTACAACCCAAAAGTAATTAAGTCTTACCTTTAAGTAAGGCTAGTCGGTCGGCCAAATATACGTTTCTTATTTATTACCTTACATAAGTCATACTTTTAAATAAGTCAAACTAAAAACAACTGAAAACCAATCCAGCTTATTCAGACTACCTGTGGTACAACACCAAACAACCTATGGAACAGCTGGCCATTTCCTACCCGTTTCCTGCCTGTGGTTTTCATGGTAGGCAACTTGATTCACTGTTGTGTTGTGTCAATTTAAGAAAACAAGTGTGAGCTATAATGTCTAGCATAATAATGTACAGTATGAAAATGACTGTATGATAACTCACAGTAAAACATCATATATGATAATTATGTTTTATTCGAAAATAGTTTTCCTTGGTGATACACACCTTCTTATGAAAATAATTCTTTAATGGATTTTATTATCCTGTGAATACCTTAATAGTACACCCAGCACCTAGGCTTGGGTTACGGTATTGCATCATAATTCCAATTAAAAGAATAGGACATTCATTGGAGCCACCGTATACGATGATCAGTCCAACTACAGAAATAGTAACCTTTTCTACATGTAGATGGATGATTCCCTTTTATTATTGGTTATCACCCTGGCCGCATTTGGGCTTTTTCTGTGTCTGTCCCTCTCAGGTACACACTTCGTGTCTATCCCTCTCAAGACACGGTTTTGCATCCATCCCTCTCAGGTACGCATACTCCACATATTCATTAGTATATAAGATACCTTCTCATGTGGTAGTAAATTAGTAGTCTCCCCAGTCCACGAAGTACTGGAGTCTACCCTTCCTTGTCCTTGTAGGAATCTCATCATCAATCTGAAACTTATATTGTTCCCCAAGCATATTATTTGTTGATAGGTACACTTTGATTTATACGTATATATATGTACTTTCGAGAATTTTCAGAGGAAGTACTAGGGATGTGAGTTAACCGTTGTCAACATATTTGTTATACAAGGGGGAGTTTCTTTTGAAACTATAATCCAAATATTTAAAATAAGTCGAGATAATATTCTCCGACGATCTGAAATTATTCGAATGATTTTCTGAAATTCAGAAAGTATTTTGAATCAGGTTCTATGATTTTTAAATCATAATTAAACCATTAAATAACCTAATGCTTAATAATCAAATATTAATCGTTGAATAATTAAACCTCGAATAATTATACTTTTAAAAGAATATTTGAAATAATATTACTCAACTAATTTATGTTTAAGTAATTTAATAATCTTTAATATTTAATCGAGTCTGAAGTAAATATTCACTAGAGAATATTTCTCCCATAATAAATGAATATTAAATAGATATTTATTATTCAAATGATAAAGTATAGTTGAAGGAATATGATCTTTAGAAATCATTTTAATAAAAGTTCGAGGTGTTTAGTATTTTGTATGTGGACGTTGAGTCCTTTTAAACCGTACTACTATGGACTTTTAATCATCCTATAATATGACTGGGATGATCACCGGGTTTTTATCTCAAAATCCCGACCGACTCACGGTCTTATACTTATACGTCATGCTTAAAGCGGAATTAAACATTCTACGATACTTACTTATCGTACAAATCGCTATATTGTGCGAAAAGTTCAATTACTACGTATCATGGCAAGCATGGTATTTATGCAATGATAATAAAACAATCCTTTCACAACACAACAGTAAATGGAGTTGGGTTCGTAAACTTGCCTGGGTATCTCGAGGTGGAGGATGCTCTAGGTTCCGCTCAGAAATCTATAATCATAAACACAATTCGTTTTGTTAAGTCCCGTTCTAATTTACGGCTACACGCACTCATGCACTAATTATTATGCACCCTCTCAAATTATACTACCCTTATTATTCCTTTAAGTCCTTATTCACATCATGGTCACTTCCTTTTTCAAAATATCTTAAGTTCATTTTCATTTTCGTCGTCGGCTCCGCTTATGGATTCTACGGTTTCTAATCGCGCGGTCTCAGCTCCGATATTTTTATAAAATTGAAAAATCATTAATTTCACTAGAAATTTTTATGGAAGTTAGAAAACTCAGTATACTACTCTCTATAAAAATTTCATTATTTATGAACATTCTTAAGTCGATCCTTTATATTTTCAAAGTTTATAATTCGTAACAGTTTTTGTCGCGTAAATCACTTTTAGTAAAACGGCCATAACTTTTGATCCGTAAATCGGAATTAAGCGATTCAAGCGCCTAAACGATCCTTATAATATTTTATATCATAATCAAGGGTTTTTTTTTCAAGAAACTACATTTTAAATCTTCGGGACTTTCTGCAGAAACTTAAAGTAATGTTTTGTTCGTGTTAATGAGATTACGGTTACGATCGGAGTTTCGTTTATGCCTTAAATCTTTATACTACCACCAACAATCAACATATCATCATCACCACACTAACTCCTCTCAAGAATATCATGTTCTTCAGAAAACAACAATCAACCTTAAATCTACTTAGCTAAATATCAAGATTACAACAATACTCCCACCAAAACTAGGTTTACAACTATATATTAAAAGGCTCTTGAAATTAAATCTTAAATAAGGCAGGGTCAATGATTTATACCTTTCTTGAGAGCTTCATATATTTTCTTGATGATGGTGAAGTATTGAGAGTGCTTAGTATAGTTTTTGGAACCTAAAACAACCAATAAAATCAAGAAACCAAAGAAGAGTTACTATTCACACTATTCATTATCAACTTTCTTGATTTTATTTCACCCATCAAACGTTGATAAAAAGAGATCAAAGATTTATCTTACCTTAGTTTGGTTGGTAGGAAGCTTGATAATTAATGGGAGGATTTATCCATGTCTAGAGCTTAAAGTTTTGATTTTGATTTCTTGGTTGAAGATGAAAAAGCCGAATGGAATGGTTGGGAGAGAAAGAGAGAGTTTTTGGTGATGCTTCCTTGGTTGCTTCTTGGAAATGAGGCTTGTGATATCTTTTTATTTGATTGTTATCCCTTAGTATCTATACTAGGATTTGATCTTTGTTGCCAATCTTGGAGACAACTCTAGCTAGCATTGGTAGATTACAAGCTAAGCCACTTGTTTAGCTCTTTAGCTTACTAGTCAAGAGAAAAGATGGTTGATAAGGACAAAAAGGATTATGCTCCTGAGGATCTTTCATCAATTATGAAAGATGAAAAAAATTAGACATTTTTTGCATAGTAGTCTTGATAATGTCATGTCCAATAGGGTAATTAGATGCAAAACTTTAGAGGAAATTTGGGACACTATGGAGATTAAGTATCAAGGCACTACTGCTATAAAAAAATAGAAGGGAAATACTGACTCAGGAGTATGAAAACTTTGACTCAAAAACTGATGAGTCCTTGACTAAAATCTATGACTAATTTTAGAATTTGTTGAATGACTTGTCACTATTTAACAAAGAATATGATTCAGAAGATTCTAACTTGAAGTTTCTTCTTGCACTCCCTGAAAAGTGGGACTTGAAAGTCACATCAATAAGAGATAACAATGATCTTGATGAGACATCCCTGGATGAGATTTATAGGATGCTCAAAACTCATGAATTGGAGATGGAGCAGAGAAGAATGAAGAAAGGGCCTAGAGCAAGACATGTTGCACTCAGAGTTGAAGAGAAACCAAGGAAGAAAGCTGGGAGAAAAAGTCATTCCAAAGGAAAGGCTATGATTGCAAAGTTTGATACTGAGTCATCAAACTTTGATGATGACTCAAACTATGATAATGACTCAAACATTGAAAGTGTTCATGGAAATGATGCATAATTTCTACATATGGCAGCTCTCTTAGTTAATAGTTTCAAGAAGATGGCCTACAAAGACTTCAAGAAAGATTATAGGTTTTCCAGGAAAGGCTAAAGTTTCTCAAACTCTGATAGGGTGAACTACAAGAAAAGCTCTAATGAGAAGGAGTCAAGGTCTGAAAAAGTTGACAAGTCAAAGTTAAAGTGTTATAATTGTGATGGGGTTGGAGACTTTGTAGCTGATTGACAGAAGCTAAAAGCTGAGAAGAAACAAGCCTTGATTACAAGAAGAAGAATTGGGATGATACATCAGAATCTGACGAGGGTGTCAACTATGCTCTTATGGCAAATGTTGATAGTGAACTTGAGACTACTAAGATGAAGGTACCTCAAACCATACTTTCTTTTTATATTAATAATATCTATGAATTAAGGCTATTTCTTAAAATACTGCATGTTTTTTATAGGGATCAAACACTTGAGAATGCTAGGATCAGAATTGAAACCTCTGACTTAAAGAAAAGAATTGAACACCTAGAAGCTGAGTTGGTTTTCATGTTAGAAACTCAAAAATAAAGAGATGAAGCTTTGTATGTTAAAGATGATTTATTAGGAAAGCATGATTATCTTGAAAAAGAATTAGCTAAAGAAAGAGAAATTATCAAGCTTTGGACTAATTCAGAAAAAACAAGCCAGGGTTTAATAGAAAGTGGTTGTTGGGGATTAGGATTAGGTTATGCTGATAAATCTAATTCTAATGAATTGAATAAAAAAGAATTTGAAAAGATTAAACAAATAAATGCTGATAAAAATGTAAAACTGAACAAGTCTCAGTTAATGCCTGTTAAGTTTAATTTAAGTGCCGACACTGTGAAGCCAATAAATGAAATAGGTTCAACCTCAGCACCTAAGTCAATCTTAATAACTGATAAGTGTGATCAATTTCACACCAAGTCAGTAAATGTTGGTTTAATGACTCGGAAATATCTTAAGCAAAAGCCGGAGGAAGTTAAAATGAAAAACAAGGAAAAATAAACTAGAAAGAATAGAAATGGAAAAGTAGGTGTTAACAAGGAAAACAAATACAAACCTATTTCTAATACAGCTAGAAAGGCTTGTATGAATGTGGTAGTACTAATCATCTTGTTGTTGCTTGCAGAAAGAATAAAGATTAAATAATGTTCCTCCTAAATCAGAGTTTAGGAATAGGACAGTTAGATATAAACCATTGGATCCATATTTTCATTGTTGTAGTGTTTGGCTTTTAATTTACACATGTAAAGAGTTTTCATAATTTGTATTATGATTATTATGAACTGAAACCCTTTTTAAATAAGACAAGTTATTTCTGCATGTGTAAACTCTGATATTAAGAATGTTAGCATAAACTCTGATGAAAAGTCTTTTCTTCAAATGTTAACAAACTTAAAAAGGCCAAAAGATCCAAGCAAGTTCGGGTCCTTAAAAACAATAATAATTTTTTTATCTGATTGCAGGGTAATAAGAAAAATTCTTTAGTCTTGGACAGTGGTTGTTCAGGACACATGATTGGAATAAATAAATCCATGATATCAGAGTTTAAGGAAAAGTGTGGCCAAAGTGTTTTTTATGGATATGACAACTTAGGAAAAACTTTGGGATATGGTAAAATCAAACTTGGAAATGTCATCATTAAAAATGTAGTTCTTGTTGCAGGACTCAATCATAATTTGATCAGTGTGAGTCAAATATGTGACAGAGTTTACCATGTGGATTTTTATGAAGAACATTGTCAAATTTTCAACAATTCAGATGGAAATGTTGCAATGAATGATTACAGACATGGTAACTTATATGAACCCAGGGTCTTCACAAATACTGATGGTTTTGAAATATGTCTATTGAGTAGGGCAACTGTGGATGACAGCTGTAAATGGCATAAAAGACTTTCTCATCTCAAATTCAACAACATTAACGAAATTGTGAAGAAAGATCTTGTAAGAGGATTGCCCAATACAGTTTTTACTCCTGATGGCCTATGTGACTCTTGCCAGAAGGCCAAATTAAGAAAATCATCTTTCAAGAGTAAAACTGAATCCACAATTCTTAAACCTTATCACTTACTTCATATTGATCTTTTTGGTCCAATAAATGTATTGTCTAGTGTAAAGAAGAGGTTTGCACTTGTGAATATTGATGAGTACACAAGATACAAATGGGTGTATTTTTTGCACACCAAGGATGAGACTTCATCCATTCTTCTTAATCATGTAAGGAAACTGGAAAAAGGATCAACACACAAAGTAAAGATCATTAGAAGTGAAAGTGAAACTGAATTCATGAAACAACACCATGGAAGAATTTTGTAAATACAAGGGGACCAAACAGAAATTTTAAGCCCCTGGAACTCCACAGAAAAATGGAGTTGTTGAAAGAAAGAACGGAACTCTTATAAAAGCTGCAAGGACCATGCTTGAAGAAATAATATTGCCAACCTATTTTTGGCTTGAGGTTGTGCAAACTTCATGCTTCACACAAAATACAACACTGATAAACAAGCATGGCAAAATACCATTTGAGATGGTGAAGGGAAAGAAGCCAAATTTTGAAGTACTTTCACATCTTTGGCTTCAAATGTTTTATTAGTAAAACTCATTCTGAACAACTTACAAAATTTGATCTAAAAGTTGATGAATGCATTTTTGTTGGATATGCATTGTCTACAAAAGCCTTTGGAGTTTCTAATCTGAAAACAAGAGTGGTCATTGAATCTATTCATGTATCTTTTGATGACAAGAAGATTACAGGTCTAGAAGATGTAGATGATCATGAAGAATTGAGATTTGAAAATGAAGTACCATTTGCTGAACAACTAAATCCTGATGATTTGATAAACTCTAATAATGCAAATCCTTATATCACTTTAAAATCTGATGAGCCACTTGTCAGTGGAAATATTACAAATACTGAAGCACATGTTGAGGGGGAGCAACATGATACACATCAAGAATCAAGTTCAAGTGATTCAAATCAAGAAACATCAGTAAATACTTTATCAGACTCTAATTCCTCAAATACTGATGAAGCAAATACTAATAATACTGGAAGCACTTATTCAGGGGGAGCTTCAGGAAACAATGATGGTATACAGCAAAGTGAGACTAGTGACTTCATGTATCAAGGGGAGGTACTACTTCAAGAAGCCAACTTCCTTCTATAAGAAAATGGACTAAGTCACACATACCTGACTTAATCATTGAAAAACCTAATAGTGGTGTCAAAACCAGAAAAGCCACTCAAAATGAATGTCTCTACCATTATTTTTTATCTCAAACCGAACCTAAGAAAGTGGAAGAAACTCTTCAATATGCTCATTGGATCACAGTAATGCAAAAGGAGCTTAATGAATTTGAAAGGAACAAAGTCTAGACATGAGTACCAAAAACAAATGATAGATCAGTAGTTGGTACTAAATGGTTGTTCAGGAACAAGACTGATAGTGAGGTCATTATTACAAGAAATAAATCAAGGCTGGTTGCAAAGGGTTATTTACAGCAAGAAGACATTTATTATGATGAGACTATTGCTCCAGTTGCAAGGCTTGAGGCCATCAGAATTTTTATGGCTTATGTTGCTCACATGAAATTTAAGGTGTTCCAAATGGATGTGAAGAGTGTTTTTCTGAATGGTGAACTTAATGAGGAAGTTTATGTTGAACAGCCTCTAGGGTTCTTTGATCCAAAATATCCAAATCATGTTCATAAGCTGGATAAGGCACTCTAAAAGGTGGGGCCCACATAAATAATTTTTAAAAGTTCATATTCAATAATTTATTTTTGTTTATTATTCCTTTAATTTTCACAAATATAATAATAAATAGACAAAGATATAAATTTAAAATATTTATGAAAATACTCCAAATATAATTTGACTAGCAACTTAAATTAAATTAATTAATATAAACTCATGAATTATTACAAAGAGATGAATCAAATTGTGTAAAAACTAGGTTTTAGTATTAAAAAGTCTTTCTCGTTATCTCCTTATCTCAAGAATAACATACATTAATTTTGCACTATCAGAACCAATACAAATCTGTTACTATAGTGTTAATATACAGATTTAGGTTGGTGTGCATCTTTTCCATCACAAAGGCAGGCTAGAAGAAGTTAGGTCGCGATCTTCCAATTGCATTATTTATTGAGTCTACAAGGACAACAACTATTAGCACAAAAAATAGTAGGCCTGAAACAAGCATATGTTCAAGTTATTGTATTATTTGCTCGCCTTTTTGAAGGAGATAAAATTGCATAAAGTATTATAACAATGTTACCTAAAATGTAGTGATGTAGGTCAAAGACATTTCTCCCCCGAATATAAAAAAAATTGAAAACAACAATATGCAACAACACATCATACATCTGAATTTCAACAAAAAAAATTCATAAATTCTACTTATTCAGGGATACTTGAATAACAGAGCAAAAAAGTGACTAGACAAATATTCCATGAATTCACAGGATACTTTGCAATGAGCTTATGCATACGATTAACTTATTTAACCAACCATGGATTTCATCAAGAATGCAATCTATAGAGTAGTCATGATTTGTCAATATTAGGACTCTACCTTACTATATACACAAATAACACAATTGAATAAGTTCATTAGAGACAACAACTTAAATTATATATGTACTCTGTTGACCATTGATTTAATGAACAGTAAATGCAGCACCACTAAAGTGTGACCACTTACTTGCAGAATAAATGAACAACTCACTTTTGCACAAGTATTATTTCTTTAGAGTGACCCATTGCCTTGAAATTGCACGAGAAGGACATTACAATATCACTACATTAGATTTCCATTTACAGATTCAATTGAAAACCCACCCTCAATGGATTAGTGCCAGAATCCACGCTGCCAGCAAAGTAAACAAAACAAGCAAAATAATATTCTAAAAAACTTGCACCTGTTATCAACTTTTCGAAAGCATGATTATCACATATACCTATTTCATGGTTTAGTTCATACTTCAAAATGGTCACTTGCAAAGTTTTACACAGTGAAACATAGTTATACAAGATACACGATCAAACATAGTTTTATAGAATTATGTTCAAAAATATATATACAGATTAACAAGAGAGTAAAATATCAAACATGGTACCATGATAACAATTTACCTTCCATAATAATGAAGCAAAAAATATATTTTAATATCATGGAAAAGCTTTCCCTGCTTCATGCTCATCTTTTCCATTGCAAGCTTTTCGGGGAACATGGGATTAGTAGTAGTTGGTAAGAACATCGAGGTTCCTCTTTGAATGCCTCCTTACAGATCACAAAACTTCAACCATCCAAATTTAAAGATCTCCTAAATAATACTTGTGAGTTGTATACCAAGTGAACTTACTAATCCAAAATGCTACCTTGTGAACTATACTACTCGGGTCTGTAACATGTATCCGGACCTTATTATGTCCACCCTGTAATCTGGTAGCACTTAATACATCATCAAGCTGCACAAATTTTGGTGAGTAGCAAATTAGTGTCCGAAAACCATTTCTCATTACCTTGAAAATATTAGTATCATAATTCTAAGTAATCCATTTACAAATTTACAGCACAACTTTAAAAGAAGATGTTAAGTACTTTGAAATCAGGAAAATCGTGAACATCTTACCTATGTTTCTGATGTCCAGTCCCAAAGTAAGTTGCCTAACTTGTAATCTATACGCACATCCCAAAATAATATAATCGTGATTAGGATCATTGCATCATATACTAAATATCATTCTAAATTAAAAAAATACGAAATGCAAATCTTGACCTGAAAATAGCATATAAATTGAAAGCTTGTTATTTGTTATGAGGTTGAATAATAAAAAATTATTGTACAAATATTTGACCAGACATACACCTTAATGTTATGAGCTCTTCTCCCAAATTTGTGTGTCATAAATCTGAAGGAATCTCCTCGCCTAATCGAACAACAATTAAAATTTACATAGCAGACAAATAATAATTGCACAAAACTCTAATATCCCAAAATTGAGAGAGAGGGAGATAGAGTGAGAGAGGCAGAGAGAGAGAGGGAGTGAGAGATATAGTTTAAATAGATAAAAAAAGAGAGGTTATACCTTAAAATAAAATAAAAATCCTTGAAACCCTTGAATCCATTGCTCAACCATGTTTCTTGAATGCAAACCGTAAGAGAGCTTGAACCCAATTTTTTTCTAATCCTAATTAAAATACTCTCCTTCAACCCTTTAAACCCTTGAATCCGGTGCTCCAATCCGTTGCTCTAATGTGGGCAAATCCAACATTCAACTCGTTGCTGGTTGAACTGGTTGCTTTCCACTTTTACCTAATTTCAGAGATGAACAAATTGTAAAGAGTGAAGGAGAGTATGGAGTAATTTCCCCAAATTGGTTTCCCCTGCATTATTGTCTGAAATTTTCACTTCCCGCTTAGTCAAAATAGTAGTCGCCCAACCCAAATTTTAGCCATTTGACCCGATTATTTCAGCAGCCTAGCCCATGTTATATGAATCTTTTAATTTTATGATATGAATTTTATAAGAATTTTAAATTACACGCATTTTAATTATTACAATTAATTTATTACCTTATTTAATTTGTATAAGTTTAAAACTATTCGTGATGTTATTTTATATAAAAAAGTATTTTAATTACTTCAATAGAAATTAATTGATATACTAATTAAGTAAAATTTATTAACTTAAAATCCACATATATTAGTTTAGTATTTTGAAAATTTAAATAAATCATTTATTTGACAAGATTTTACTTTTATGGAAAATATCATAAATTATTTTATTCAAATCGATTAATTTTAAAGAAAATTTAATTTTTGTTTAAAAATAAAATTTATAAAAGTATTAGCATTCATATACTTGAAAATTATTAAGCACTTAAAATATTTATAAAATATAAATAATTTCCTTATATGGAGGACCGTAACTTTATAAGAAAATTTTATAAAATATTAATTTAGCATCAATTAAGTTTAACGAATTATTTTATCATGAGTTAAAATTAAAATTTGCCTTTTTTAGAGTCTATAGTAACACAATCTAATGTGTTGGTGTGTATAACATCTTGTTGAGCTATAACAACATACTTTTAGCCCTACAATGACATCCATAAGTATGATGTTGTGTTAGAGTAAAAATTTCATACATGTTGTAACATCAGCTAAAACAACACCAATGCTGAAATATTCAAATAGGTCATCTATGGCGTAGTGACAGTCTATAGAGCATGATGGGAAAATTAAGTTATTTTCTGGGATTACAAGTCAAACAGACTGAAGAAGGGGTCTTCATCAATCAAGCAAAATATACCAGGAATTTACTTAAAAGATTTGGGATGCAAGAGAGTTCAACTACATAACTCTCATGGCCACTACAAACAAGTTAGATTTAAATACTAGTTCATTGGTATATATAACTAACTACAGAGGTATGATTGGCTCACTTCTATATTTGACTGCTAGCAGACCTGATATCATGTATGCTACTTGTCTGTGTGCAAGGTTCCAAGATGATCTAAGGGAACCACATTTGTTAGTTGTAAAATGAATTTTTAATTATCCCAAAAGGCACATGTTGTAAAAAGAAAATGGCTAGTAAAGTCTAATGCTTTTCAAGCATCAGGACTAAGGGCTTTTCAGAAACCATCAGCTACAAAAACTGATGCGTTACATGGTGGATCAAGGGCACAAGTTTCTCATCCTTCTAAACCTATAGAACTTGTTAAGAGAAAGATTTTGCTAGCTGAGTCAGAATCAGATGATGAGGACTAATGCTCCCTTGTCATTTAAAATTCATAAAATAAGTACTGATTCTACTAAGCTCCAATTATATTACCAACTGTACAGGGTTAATAGATTACTAATGATGCAAATGCTGATTCTTCATGCCCTGGACTAAATAAAAGGAAGTTGGTAAAATATTACATTGTTAAACACGAATTGAAGATCAAATAAGAGATATCAGAGGAAGGACAGACTGCAGCCATTCAAATAACCTCTAGGAGTCATAAGGATGGAAATACTGCAAATGTTCTAGTTTCAATTTCTGACTCACCAGCAAAAGCTGATTCTAGGGTAAAAAAGAAATTTTTGCTACTTCTGAGCAAGTACAAAGGCTGATATTACACAGAGAGCACATCAAGAAACTGAAGCTGAGAAGGAACTCTCTAAAAAGATCTACATTGAAAATGAGGCAACCCTACAAGAACCTTCATCTCCATTTGGTGAGGCAGCTGAAAAGGGCTCAGTCCCACAAGAACCTACACCTCAAAGTGGTATAGCAAACATGATAGATCCTGATCCTCTAGCAACCAAATCTATCCCAGAATGGCATGATGCTGCAATAGCCAAGCTCACAGCTAAGGTCTCCAAAGTTAAAGGTTTCTGTAAAACTGTTGAGTCTCACTCTGCTAAACAAACAGCTGGTGTGCATCTCAGCCCAACTCAGGAGGATGAATATAATGATGAGGAGAGGAGTACACAAGAACCTAGATCTCAAAGTGATCTAACAGCTCCTACATCTCCAGCCACACAAAAACCACAACCTCAAAGTGGCAGTGCAGGCCTAACTCCTAATACAGTGATCTTGACACTAGATACTGAAGGAAGGGTACATTCTATACCAAAATCCACTGAAGTCCTTTCAGTTCCTCCTTTGGATGGCCTACCTCTACAAGAAGCTGATTCTTCAATCACACAAGGTATAAATATTGACTCTTCTTTATCAACATTCAATTTAAATACTCATAGTGTCTTGTCAGCATTTACTGTTCATTTAAAACCTGATGTTATGATCATGTATAGTCCTCCAAAAGAGGGTATCCCTATTCAAGTGACCACAGACTTCTCTACTCAGCCATCTCTTATTTCCTTAGGATAAAATTTTCTGAACCTTACATGTGATATTTAAGGAAAAGATTTAGAGAAAAACATAAATAATGAGAGGCATGATCCTTACCTGGCAAAAGGAGATGTAGATGAGAGTCAGGATTTAGCAAATCCTTGTGAGGAAACTCTAACTCTTAAAAGTCATGAGATGAGTGCAGTGAAAAGTAATGATATTAATTTAAAAGTATATAGAGGTCTAAGTGTTTCATTTGAAAGGAATATGTCCTAAGTCCAATCATGTATTAGGATTTATGAATAACTTCCTGTGTAATCTGTTTTGATTTCATTGATATTAATAAAAGACTAGTTTTGTTTTTATTACGGGCTTTATCTATTTAAGTGTTTAAATAAGATATACCATAGTTTAGAGTAAAGCTTTTTATGGATTATGATGAGATCATAATAGTGAGACCTAAAAGATGATAACTCTAAACTTAAATAGTTCCTGGTCATAGGATTACTAACTGGTAATAATAATCCGCAAAGATCGGTACATACTATGTTTGCTTCATTATGAAGGATGTCTGTTCTCATAGACATTTGTGTGGTGACACTATAGCTAGTATGTAGGTGCTTATTATAGAATAAGTTCACTGAACATGACTCGCCCAGCTGAACAACTGATGGAGTTCACTCATGTGTCAGCAGTTGTTCACATAGTAATAGTTGTACAAGTATCCTTAGACTTGAGGTCTTCATAGTCATCTTGTGTACACTGAACTATACTTTGGTTTAGTTCTTAGTCTCCAGGGACAATTATTAGGGCTCTACTGGGTATAGGAATTTGTACACGAAGATAGTGTATGATCAATAAAGGATCTACCCCTTCCAGTGAAGGAAGCGAATGTTCAAGGCTGATCCACTTATGCTAGTTCAAGAATCTCTGGCCAGAGTGAATGCAATTAGAAAGGAGTTTCTGATTTGCATAGAACTAAGCATAGTAAATGGGAAAGCAAATGATTAAATTAGATAGGCTTGACACGAGATCCATGCCTTGTATTTAATCGGGACATTGTAGAGTAGAAGGAGTTTATTGTACGGTAACTATTCACTGAATAGGTTCTTGGTATTCTAAGCAGTGAATTCGTATTATCCGGATAGTCGCGATATGCTGAGAAGTATCCCTAACGATGTAGAATAAATATGATTAATTAATTAATCATATTTAATAAATTAGAGAATTTATATAAATAATGATAAAATAGGTTTATTATTATTTATTTCTACTACCGGCTTAATATTGAACCTACAGGGTCACACCATAAAAAGAGAATGATTTAATGGTGGAGGAATTAATTAATAATGGCTGATAATTTTTTATTTATGAAATAAATAATTAATTGGCAAATTTAATAATTGATTAAATGAGATTTAGTTGATTATAAATTAATTAAGAAAAGTTCTTAATATTATTAATTAAGAATTTAATTTTTTGAAAATTAAATCAAGAGAGAGAATTATTTCTAAAGTGTTTAGAAAAAGGATTAATAATTAAAAGGTGTTTTAATTATTAATGAGAATAATAAATGGGTTAATAATAATAATATTTTATGGGAAAATTTCAGCTGAAAATTTTTCCTATAAATATACTATTATAAACCCTATTTTTATTCTAACCCTATTTTTATTAGAACCCCAAAATTTTATAAAACCTAATTCTCTCCACCTCCTCCTCCTCCTTAACGTCGTTTTCTTGGTGGATACCGGTGGAGTGCTTCACGTTTGAGGAGCAGCTGCTAAGGATCTCCGATCGTTGCTCTAGGATCGCATATTAAAGGTTAGTAATCGATTCATATGTTTTTACCACGATTTATATGCTTTTATTTGGATTTTATATGTATAAAAGTGTTTTACCATGCCTCCGCTGCGATTAAAATCCAACATCATTTCCTTCTCTTGCAAGTGTTCAGAGTTCAAAAAAACAGATGCTAATTCACAGCATGAAGTCCCTCAGTTATACTCTGATGCACGATGTGTTAAAATTTTCCCTGCATGTCTCAGTACTGATACTTTCTTGCAGTCCACTCAAGTTTCTCATTCACACACATTTGCAATTCTTGTTGCTACTGTAAATGAAGTTCCAGAATATTCTAATACTTCATCACCACATCATTCAACTGGAATTGAAATTTTAGAGCTAAATCATGATGTTGCAGTTCCCATGGCCACTATCCATAAAGATGTTGAATCGCTCATAAATATTGATCCTATGAAAGTTTCTGAGGTTGTTGGTTCTCACATTGCACTTTTGAAAACTGTAAACTCTGATGTTGAAGATGAAGTGGCACAAAAGCTTAAGGAACCAATAGCTAATGATGAAGCTGACTGTAACACCCCCAAATCCGGGGTCGGGGCATCCGGGTTGTCACGAGTTCCTATTTTCCTTAATAATACTTAATCTTAATAATTAACCAACTACTGTGTACTGTGACCCCACAATATACACACACACACCACAAGTTATAGTCTCAGAGATGAATACCAAAAATAACACAAGTCATTTTATTCCACAATTATAAGTCATTACACCTCAAAAGGGTTTCTGAATAAATTTACACATTCTTTGCCATTATTACAATTCATAAATATACATAAGTCTGGTACAACAAAAGTTGAAAGCCTAGCCTATTGGTAGACCCTACCTCAGCTACAACCGCATCAACGCCTACAGGAAACTGCGAAACATTTCCTATCCGCTCGCGAATTGGGAGCTTGATCTTGTTCATCTTGTCTATCTGTTGTTGTGTGATGAAAGAAGAAAGCAAGGGTGAGTAACAAGCCCACCGGAATAATATGTATTATAATTAACAATATATGAGCATTCTCATAGTACTCATGAAAGTCTTGGTCAAGAAGAAATGAACCAAGTTTGTTATTTTAATGCGACGAAGTCGCAAAATATTTAGTATACATATATACTTCTCAAATCTTTGAAATCCTCTGACATGTATAATATACACAGAGTTCCAGTTTATAACTGTATAAAATATCGTTGCAAGGTGATCTCATATATCTAACCTTGTCTCAACATTTTTCTGAAAATCTTTGTCATGCATAAGATAATCATTTACTAGATATAAGTTGAAAAGATGAAGTTACAAGATACTCCCATATACTTATATCTTTTCCGAATACTACTTGAACTACCACCGTTCAAGTTATAATTAGTTTCAAAAGTTCATCACACAGATGAGACTACAAGATAATACTTGAATAGATTCAATATTTGAAATATTATTGAATGAAATGAAGTTACGAGATACTTCATTAAGTCCTGATATATATATATATATCCATATATATCTCTCATACATTTCCTAAAAACCTATGTCATGTAAAGTATGAACAGAGTTGCAATATCCAATGAATTTGGAAAGAAAAGAATTTTGGCATAAACCCGATATCTTGCTGATCAGGCAAAGATACCAATAAGTAACATTTTCTACTAGTAGATGGATGAATCCCCCACCGGTCATCATTTTGGCCGCATTAGGACCTTGTGCTGGACCACCACCCCGCCTCTTACGCGTTGATACACCACAAGAGCCGGATCCCTCAGATTTTGAGCGAGTATTTAAATCCCCTTCGAAAGGAGGATCTTAAATATAAAAATGAGTTTTGGGATCCGCCCTAACTTTTAAAAATCATTTTGAAGACTCGAAAACATTTTTAAGAATGTTTAGAGTAATGCTGATTTAATGAAATAAATCAGTCCCGATATATTAGAAAATATCTGAATATTATTATTTAAATAATATTTCCATAAGGATAACCTTTATAAAAAAATAATTGAAGTTGAAGTTTTAAAATTCATACTTGAAATGAATAATAAATAACCAAAGATATACTTATGCGAAAGTACGATCTTTATTTGAATAATCGAAAATAAGTTTGATTATCGAAATATTATTCTTTAATAAAATAAAGAATATTATTTAATAAATAAGTGGAGTCATAAGTCCACGAATGAATATTCAAAATAATATTCATTAAATAAAATAAACGGAGTCATAAGTCCTCGAATGAATATTCAACTAATAATATTCATTAAATAAAATAAACGGAGTCATAAGTCCTCGAATGAATATTCAACTAATATTCATTAAATAAAATAAACGGGGTCATAAGTCCTTGAATGAATATTCAACTAATAATATTCATTAAATAAAATAAACAGAGTCATAAGTCCTCGAATGAATATTCAATTAATATTCATTATTTAAAATAAAGTTATCGAATAAACCTTATTCGATTAATAGTTTTGAAAACTATATCTATATATATATAAATATATATATATATAATATACTCGGGAACATCGACTCGCGGTTTAGAAAATATTCACCTTTGGGTCCCCTATACTAAGGGTATACGCAACTACTGCTTATCTCTAGCATATGTATTATGCAACTTATAAGCTTTTGAATCAACAATTAGATATCAAGATTACAAAACAGGCATGCATATAAATATCATATCACATGCTCCAATATATCGCAAGACTTTGCTAATAATAATCATGCACTTATCACAAGATAATGCATATACATATATACATCACAACAACAATATAACAGGTAGAAAACTTGCTTGAGTGTTCCCGGTTAGACTTAAGCTTAGAGTGGGTCCGATAACCTATGAACAATAACATAAGTCGGAATTAAACTACGGTCGCTTAAGAAACTAGACTTGAACCAATTGAACCCTAACGTTTGCTTATGGTCACTTCTACGCTTAATGAATCACATAAGTCGTTCGAGTACCCTTGGCTCCACCATTTTTAATAAATTAACCATTAAGAATTTTAAGGAAATTTTTTCGCGAGTACCCTACCAACTGCCTAATCCACTTTATAAAATTGTTTCATACTCCAATTAGTCATTTAAGGGCCTTAACCAAGGTTTCAAATTAAGGCGAGGGGTAATGGTTCGTTCGCGAAACGACGTTACTTAAAACGGTCGTTTCTCCTAAACCGTACATCGAAACCAAGTGATCCACATATCAAAACGAAGATTACGACATGCTCTAGCTAAACATGGCAATGTTACAGATTGTTTATTGAGTTTTCTGTCCTGAACACTAAGAACAAGCAGTTAAATAAAAATGGGCATTACGACGGCTATATTTACGAGTTTTCCAAGTTTCTCACTACACCAAAACCTCACCAAACAACCCACAATCATTAACACATCAAAACCTCAACTAAATAATACTATACCAGTCCTTATTCTTCAGATTCTTCATCTCAACCAACCACAATCAAGTTTTATTAACTATAACAAGATTCATTCACCAAATCACTCCAAATCCAAATCAAACTACTAATAATCAAAGGTCATGCTTCTCATTTAGAAAACCAACCATCAAAATCACTAATAATCAAAGTAAAGGATAGGGTTTGAAGTTTATACCTTTCTTGGGAGGTGTTAAGTTGCTAGGAAGCCTTAGGGAGCCTCCTACAAGCTTGATCTTTCCAAAGAAATCAAGAATACAAAGTTAGGCTTTGAAGTTTCTAAAAGTCCGATTGAAAGAACTGTAAAAATGAGGGTCTTACCGTACTTATTTGGATGAGACTTGTGAACAAGAGTTGTAGGCCATCTCAATAACTTTCCAACGAGCTATAGAACACAACATTTGAGTGAGAAATGAAGGAGATATAGCAGTTTTAATGTGCTGGTTCTGTTTTGGCCGAGAGCAATGGAAATGGGGGAGGAAGATGAGAGCTTGTGTTGACTTGAACTTGTGGTGGAAATGAAATGATTTTAGGATATTTACTTGACTAGTTGTTTTGTTTAAATTAGTGGAAAGTGACATAAGCATGGTGATGTCATCAAGCTTACATAATCCTTGCCACTTGTCTCATCCTTATGGTGGAAGCATTTTTAAGCTTAATCCTTATATTAAGATGTTAACTAAGTGCATTAATCTTGCACTAATTGACCCTCCTCCTTGCCTCTTGCATTACTTAGTCGTTTAATTATTTTACGACTCGTTTATTGTTCATTCTCGTTGATCGTTTGAGGGATCATATCCGGGATCTCATTACTTGGGTTCCCTAAACCTTTCTCAATATTTCATATTCCTTTTATGGTCCTCTCTTATAATCCTTGAATTTAAGTCCTTTTAATCATGTTACCTTATACTCAATTCTTTCGGTATCTGGTGGATTTTTGGGAAAAATCAAAGTGTTCGAATTTGGATTCTGACGATCTTTACATACACTTATATACCATATGGAGTACTAATAAGATCTCAAAATATCAATAAAAGAAATCCTACATAGTGTGACATGAAAAGTTTTCTTAATCAGCATAATCAGCAAAATCACTATTCATCAGTGTTTCAAAGATTCCAAAAATTGGGGTTATTACACGGATAGTGATGAAGATGAGTCTAATGATATAGTCGATATTGTTGTTTCTAAATTCAATATGGCACTAAATACTGATGAAGATTTAGATGAAATCATCTTTCCTGAAGACATGCCTGAACGGGAAAAGAAGCTGAAGATGGCTGAGTTGGATAAAGCTAACACTAAGAAGTACTTGGATGAGAAATTTTTAGTAAAATGAAATGATCCAAACTACCCAATCATTGTTTATCATGCTTCTCACCATTTGAAGACAACTGAGAAGCAGATCACAAATCCTGATCTCACCCATCTCAAGGCTTCATCTTAATGGTCGAATCCATTCATTCTACTCAGGCCCAGGCTAACTCTCAAATGGAAAAACTCAAAGGTGCCTTCCGTGAGGTTAAGTTCAAGTCAGAGCATGATCTCCAAAAGCAAGTGAATCCCATCATTTCCAAATAAGACGGAATTGAAGCCAACCAGGCTAGATTAGAAGCAACTCAAGCCAAGATGTCTAGGAAATTGGATGAGGTACATCAATCTATGGAGCTCATTGTCTCTCTCCTGCTTGGTGATGATGCTAAAAATAGGGAGATAATTTCTAAATCTAAATGCAAAGAGCTCCACTTAAAATCTGATGACAGAGATGATGCACCAGATGGAGGGAATAAGAGTGGAAAATCACTTGGGAGGTACACGGATGAAGAAATTGCTGGCTCTAGTGGTGCTTTTAAGTCCAGTATCCAAAGTACAGGTGAAAGTGGAAGAAATGGTGGAGCTGAAAGGAAGAAAACTACAGCTGTTACCAAAAAATTGAAAACCGTGACAATAACTAAAAGAAAAACTCTTACAGTCACAAATGCTGATGATGACCAGGCTGAAAAGGTTGTGGAAGCTGGTGCTGAAGGAAGTCAATTCATGCAAATACTGAAAGTAAAGAGAAGAAAGACAACTCTATTCTACAAGGATCCTAAAATTACTGCTTTTGATTTTTAGGTGAGTAGAAGGATTTTTGAAAAAGAAAATCTTGGAGTTAATCTTGAGCAGCTGAGGATAATGGAGGAAGAATTCAAATCATTGAGACCAGTAAATACTGATAATGTCTCACCATATGATGATGTTCCTGGACAAAGACCAAATAAAGGAGTAGTTATCAAAGAAGGCATCCAAACTAAAGCTGAAAGACCTGTTCTAAGGTCCAAAGCTATTTTAAATGTTGATAGGAGTTATAAGGGGAAAGAGAAGGTTGGTTAAAAGTCAAAGCCAAAATCAGTATCTGCTAAAACTCAAAAACTGATAGATCCATTCTATTTAGTAAGACAAGCTCATGATGATGTTAATGAAGAAAAGGTATTTAAAGAAGAAGCAAATCAGGTTTACAAGAAAAAAAGGTCATTCCTGGATCTGATTGGGCTGAAAAACTTGAAATCCCTCCAACCACTAACATTGCTCAAGTTGAAGAAATAAATGTTGAAACTCAACCAATCTCAACCTCTGATACTACTCATTGAAGATAAAACTGACCAAGAAAGGTTAAAAGCTAATCACACCATTTCTAAAAGAAATTCAAACTCTGATTCAGAAGGCTTAAATGCTGATAAGCTAGGACTTACCTTTGAATAGAAGAAAAAGCTGCTATAGGGAAGCAAGACACGAGCACAAAATAGAGATTCATCTAAAGCCATTAAAAAAATCTAAAGTGGTAATTCACAATCTGGAATGGATGGAAGAAGAGGTAGTTGGATCTTCCAAATGATGATAACTTTACAGGAAATGCTTTGATTCGAAGGGAGCCTTGCAATGTGTTAGGTCACAAAATACTGTAGAAAGGGGTTGAATACAGTGTTAATACAATCAAATCGATTTAACACAAGTATGTAACAAAGATCAAGTATATTGAATAAACTCTGTTCCAATAAGAACTGTTGTTCTCTCTCAGTGATGAACAAATATCACTAAGAGCTGCTAGGTTATAATGTATAATCTTCTCGATAATGATAACACATATAGTGTAAACCCTAAGTTTGTCTTTATATAGTACACAGTTACAAGATAACTTCTAATTGATATGAAATATAATTATGTCTCCTAGAATATATCAATCACATATCTTCTATAAGTCTTCCAGTGTTCTAACTCTTTCCATGCATATCTTCTTTTGTTTTAGTCTCGATCTTCTACTGTAAATCAGCTTCCTTCCTTATATGAAAGTCTTCCCGCACTTAAGTTCTGATATGACCCTAAGTTCTGATATTAAGTTCTGACTTCCAGTAAGTCCTGATTTCAGTAAGTCCTGATATGTCCTGTTTGTTAAGATCTGAAAACTAAACATGAATCGTATTAGACATGACATCTCAAATATATCTAACAATCTCCCCCAACTTGTAAATTATGCAAAATATACAAGTTAATAGATTTGATGATGTCAAAAACATTTAAGTACAAATGCAATAAGAGTTTAACTAGATAACTAACTACAACTTACAGTCCTTATAGCTTTTACCAATCTCACTGAGTCAATCTGAATCCATAATGATTCTTGACAAAGCTTGATATTAGCTTTTCTTCTTTAATCCTCAGGACTTGAGACATTGTAATCTTGACTTGCTTCATCTCTTCATTCTGACTTCCAATCTGATAGATTACAGTCCTTAAAGCAGAGATATGGTTTCTTTCTAAACCATCATTCAGTCTTATTACCCTAGGATGAGATGAATCTTCATTGTAGAACAGACTATTTCTCATTCAGTAATACTTCAAACTTAGCAAAATTCTTCTTCATTGGAGTTTCACTTGCCATCATCTTCAACAATATTAGAAATGAATTTTGTAACTCTTGAACTAGAAATTCTTGCTTCATCTCTGATGGTCTTCAATATGAAGTTTGACCATCTCCTGGTAATATTAGACTTTACCTCTAAAAGGTAATAAAAGAATTGAAGTTCTTTCAGTGATTTATTCAGCACATCTGATTCTGACATCTGATATATCCTTCCATATTCAAGAAATAGAATCAGATTTTCCTTTACATTGTGCTTGTCATGAGCATCCAGTACCACTTGAATAGAGATAACCTTATCAAGGTATTTCTGTGTAACATCTTCAAGAGGTATGTCAGTCAATAGAAATGGATCTCTAGTAGCAACTTCAACTCCTGTTTTGATCTTTGCTTCATCAGAACCTAGTCCAGCCCTGTCTCTTGGTTCTCTAGCATTTAACTGAATAGTCATGAAGGTAGACATCACTTGGCTTTTCTTTGGATCTGATGGTTTGGCATTTTTCCACAAAAGTTTCTTTTTATCAGCTACTTCCATTTTTTCTAAATCAACTTGAGCACTGTCAGAGGTTGACTTGGTGACTTTATCAGAACTTGCTATTTCAGTTATAGCTTGCTGTTCTTCACTCTGAATAACTTGAACCTTGTCAGAGGTTGTCTTTGATTCTTCAGAAATCTTCTTTCTTTTCAGAGTTTGAACAACTTTATCTTCATCAAGATTATCATCAGTAACTTGAACCATTTCGCACACTGGCTTTATCAGAGTTTGAGGAATTTTCATCTCCAGTGGCTTGGTTGGTTCATCAACTTTTCCTTTCCCTTTGTCTTTGGGATCAATCTCAATCTGTGATCTAGTCTTGGGCTTTGATGCCTCAGTATGTGACTTCTCCTTAATCACAATGCCTTTTTCCTTAGGGCTTGGAGGTTTCTTTGCAACAGAAGCTTTTGGCTTTAGATTTTTCTTTTCAGCTTTAAATTTAGCTTCTTCCTTCTTGAGATTTTCCAAATCCATTCCTGGATTATGCTTCAAAAATAATCTTCTAGCAATTTCCTCATCAAGAGTCTGAATCTTGGGATCCTTGTAGTAGACAGTAGTCTGCTTCCCTTTGAGCTTCAGAGTTTGCATGAACTTTTGAGAATCTTGATTTCCACCTTGTATCAGAACATCAGGCTTTGTCATCAGACTTTGCTCATCAGAACTTGATATTAGATTTTGAGTTTCAGTACTTGCTATCAGATTTTGAGTTTGAGTAGCTTCAGAACTTGTCTTCTTTTGAATAGAAGATTTGTTTGCATCAGTAATTAGTTTCCTTGAAGGAACCTTGCTGCTCTGCCCTTTACTTTGAACTTGACCTCTACCCTTGCTAGGGTTTCCCTGGTCATCAGCTTCATCATCTTTCTTCTTCAATATTTGATCATTAGAGCATTTGGACTTAACTATCTCCTCCCCCTGTTTGGCATCATCTGATAGTAGGAGTGAGAGAAGAAGTTCTACTAAAGATTGAATATCATTCAATTGAGCCTGTTGAGAAGCTTGATTAGCCAGGACCTCAGAGATTTGGGCCTATTGCTTCTCTTGAACTTTCTCAATTGCTTCTCCTTTCTCAAGTGTAACTCAGGATAAGTCGATTCAAATTCAACATTTGTTTATCAAATCATCACAAATTATTAGTAACCACAATTTTAAACAAAACATTCATCAAGAAATACAGTTCTAGTGGATGAAGTAAAGATTAACAGGTTGCAATAAGAACATTCACACGCATATAATACGAGATAAACAAAGAATAAATCTTGCAATCAAAAGAAATTTCATTTAAATATTAAAAGAGTACATTTTATGAAATTTGTAGATTACATGCAAAAGATTACAAGATAATCCTAGTCTAAGATGGTGAACATTAACAGCCCTGGTCTCAGAAGGAAAGCTATCGATTAGTTCCTCCTGCTGCTGACAAATAGCATTGCAAGACGGATGATCCGTTCTTGCTAAAGAAGAGCCTATTTCCGTTCTTCTTCCAAGAGATCAAGATGGAGTTGATAGTCAATCTGAAAGAAGAAGAGATTTGTTCGAACCTCTTGTGGAACCAAGTTCCATATCTCATAAGGAATGGCAGTGACGTGCCACTCCTGTTCCCAGTCACCACAACTGAACTTGACGTTGAAGTTTTCGTAGTTCATAAACATGCTTACTAGAACCATTTTTATGAAGGAAGAAAATGGTGAGAATTAAAAGAGAGAGAATGATTTTGTGTGAGAATAGAAGATGATTTGTCTGAGATGAAATATCAATTAAATAACCAATGGAATATCAAGGGACTAGAGGACTGATTAATGACTAAGTATAGAGTTAACTTAATGATCGTCTCCCTAGACCGATGTGTAATAATTTAGGCAATATGTGAACATTCAATAGTTAAAGAAGGAGTTAATGGGCACGGGAAATAAGTATTAATTACTGTGCACATGCAGTTTTTCAAGACAAACACGTTTACCACTAACCTAAATGATTATGACTGTTTTATCTCACTTAATTATATTCTGATTTACTAAGACCGTTATAGTATTTACCACAAATAAGTCAAGTAAAGAATAATGCCACGTAAGCATCAAAGTTTCTATCGGGATTTAATATCAGAACTTGACTATTATCAGATTTTAACAGTCACCAGAAAATGGCTTCTTAACTCAAAAAATGAATGTTAGTAGATGTGCTTCTTCATACAAATACTGACTTGATCCTTCAGAGTTTAATCATCAGAACTTCCATCAGAACTTGACCTCATAATTTATGCAAATGACACTAAACTGATTGTCAAAAAAACTTAATCACCACAGTAATTTTTATCATTCATATGGAGTGAGAGTGTGTGCATTAGCAAAATATCAGATAAAGATTAAAGTCTGATAAACTTCAGTACATCTTAGAAACAAAGCATAACTGAGAAAAGTGCTTAAAATCTGTCATTAATAATGAAGTCTATTACATAGGATAAATTTGTGCATGAGTCCACCTCAACTGTTTGTGCTCATTTTATGCATCTTTTAGAATTCTTTTTCACAGTGGCTTCTTAGTGTAAATGAGTCACAACTGCTATCAGAATTTATGCTATTATCAGAGTATTTCTCCTATAATCAGAGAATGTGAAAAGTTGCCACGAAAAATTTATTTGCTTTTCTAATGCATATTACTTAATACCAGCAATGCACTTGGGTCTTCCCTTCCACATATATATACTCTAGATCTCAAATGAGTACCTAATTTTTTTTTCTTTTCTTTTGATAAGTGAGGTTTATCAAGTATGTGGTTCATTCGTAATATTTACTGACATCAGATTTAACAGATAAGAAGCAAGAATCTAGTTTGTGACTTAGTAATAAGATACACAAAGTAAATTTGACTAAGCTCAAAATCAGAATTTGCTTGTGTTAATCAATTTCCACATAAACAACTAATTCACACATGGGATTTTAGTATGTTAAAGACTACTAGGTCAGCATCTAGCACAGTAATCCTCATTGGATTGAATAGTCACAAAACATTCAAATCATTATCAGAGTATATAGATCCACATCAGATAACAATCAGCATTTAATGTATTTCAATTTAAGAACAGATTACATGAATATAAGACAATTTATAAACATTGATCATAAAGTCTGATGCATGAGAACAAAAACTAAACAGATTTAGAGAAAGAACCTGAAACCATTCCAAGTTCATTTACCAGTCTTGTAAAAGTAGCTTAATATAGTGGTTTTGTGAAGATATCTGCTAATTGTTGATCTGTTGGAACAAAATGCAATTCCACTGTACCTTCCATCACATGTTCCCTTATGAAATGGTACCAAATGCTGATGTGCTTTATCATTCAGTGTTGAACTTGATTACCTGTCATGGCAATAGCACTTTGATTATCACAGTAAATGGGTATTTTTGAAAATTCTAACCCATAATCATGTAATTGATTCTTCATCCAAAGAATCTGTGCACAACAGCTTCCTGCAGCAATATATTCTGCTTCTGCAGTTGATGTGGAAATTGATTTTTGTTTCTTGCTAAACCAAGAAACCAATCTGCCTCCAAGAAATTGGCAGCTTCCACTTGTGTTTTTCCTGTCTATTTTGCATCCTGCAAAATCTGCATCTGAGTAACCTATTAGCTTAAAATATGATTCTTTAGGATACCACAATCCTAGATTAGCTGTACCCTTGAGGTACTTGAAAATTCTTTTCACAACTATTATATGAGGTTCTCTTGGATCATCCTGAAATCTTGCACAAAGACAGGTAGCATACATGATATTAGGTCTACTAGCAGTTAAACAGAGTAAGGAGCCAATCATACCTCTGTAGTTAGTAATATCTACTGATGAACCAGTATCTTTATCTAACTTGGTTGCAGTGGACATGGGAGTGGATGCAGTTGAACTGGCTTGCATTCCAAATTTCTTGAGTAAATTGTGCTTGGATTGTCAGATAAAAGTACCTTCTTCATTTTGCTTGACTTGAAGTCCCAGAAAATAGCTAAGTTCTCCCATCATACTCATTTGATATCTTGACTGCATTAGCTTTGTAAATCTTTTACAGAGCTTGGTATTTGTAGAACCAAATATGATATTATCAACATATATCTGTACCAAAAGTAAGTCCTTTCCATGGTGGAGGTAGAACAGTATTTTATCAATTGTACCTCTGTGAAATCCACTTTCCAGAAGGAATTGAGCTAAAGTTTCATACCATGCTCTTGGAGCTTGCTTAAGGCCATAAAGTGCTTTGCCAAGCCTGTAGACATTATTTAGAAATTTTGAATCTACAAATCCTGGAGGTTGTTCAACATACACCTCTTCTTCCAATTCTCCATTTAGAAAAGCACTTTTTACATCGATTTGAAAGACTTTAAACTTTTGTAAGCAGCATAAGCCAAAAAGATTCTTACGGCTTCCAATCTAGCAACTGGTGTAAATGTTTCATCATAATTAATACCCTCCTGTTGAGAGTTGCCCTTAGAAACCAGCCTTGTTTTATTCCTTGTAATTATACCATCACTGTTAGTTTTGTTTCTGAACACCCATTTTATGCCAACAACTGATCTGTTCTTTGGTTTTGGTACTAGGCTCCTGACTTTATTTCTTTCAAATTCATTTAACTCTTCCTGCATTGCTTGCACCCAATCAGCATCTTGAAGAGCTTCTTCCACTTTCTTTGGTTCAGTCTGAGATAGAAAAGAATGATAGAGACATTCGTTTGATGTTGCAGTTCTAGTTCTGACACCTGCTTCAGGATTTCCAATTATTAAGTCAGGTGTATGTGATTTAGTCTACTTCCTTACAGATGGAAGTTGTTCTCTAGAACTGGATCCTCCCCCATGATCCATGCTATCTCCATCAGCATTTTCTGATGCTCCTCCTGTAGTTATGCTCTCTGAAACTTCAGAATTTGAGTTAGATCCTTCAGGATTTGAAGTGTCAGAATTTCCAGAATTATCAGAATTTGGCTCATCAGAACTTGATGAATCAGAGCTTGAAGAGCTAGTGACAGGTTTTGATGCTTCTTGAGAGTCTTAAGTTATGGTAGGATCTTCAGCTTGCTCCCCCTGAACAGGTGCATTTTCCTTTGGAGTTGTTACCACAGTTTTAATGACATCAGAACTTAACCCATTAGAACTTATAGGATCAGAGTTTAAGTCATCAGAATTTACAGAATCAGAATTTAAATCTTCATTTTCAAATCTCAGCTGATCATGATCATTGAAATCTTCAAGTCCAGTAATCTTCTTATCATCAAAAGATACATTGATAGATTCCATGACAACCCTTGTTCTTAAATTGTACACTCTGAAGGCTTTTTTGGAAAGTGGATATCCAACAAAAATTCCTTCATCAGCTTTTAGATCAAATTTTGACAGCTGTTCAGGATGAGTCTTAAGAACAAAACACTTACAACCAAATACATGAAAGTATTTCAGATTTGGCTTCTTTTTCTTCACCATATCATATGGTGTTTTTCCATGCTTGTTTATGAGTGTAGCATTCTGTGTAAAGCAATCAGTCTGCACTGCTTCTGCCCAAAAATAGGTTGGTAGCTTTGCTTCATCAAGCATTGTTCGTGCAACTTTAGTGAGAGTCATGTTCTTTCTTTCTACAACTCCATTTTGCTGTGGAGTTCCAGGTGCAGAAAATTCCTGTTTGATTCCATGCTCTTTGCAGAACTCTTCCATGATTGAATTCTTGAACTCAGTGCTATTATCACTTCTTATTATTTTAACAGAATCTTTGACCAAGTTATCCAGCTGTTTGACATGATCAGTTAGACTAGATGCAGTTATATTCTTCTTGTGCAGGAAATACACCCAAGTGTACCTTGTTAACTCATCCACTATAACCATATCATATTTCTTCTTTGCAATAGACATAACATTGACTGGACCAAATAGACCAATATGCAGTAGGTGATAAGGCTCAAGAATTGAGGATTCAGTTTTGCTCTTGAATGAAGATTTTCTTTGTTTTTCCTTTTGTCATGAATCACAAAGGCCATCAGGAGCAAATACTGATTTTGGCAGTCCTCTCACAAGATCTTTCTTTATAAGCTCATTTATATTGTTGAAATTTAAATGAGAGAGTCTTTTGTGCCAATTCCAGCTTTCTTCAATTGATGCTCTACTCAACAGACAAATTGTAGAACCATCAGAACTTGTTAAAAGTCTGGCTTCATAAATGTTACCATGCATGTAACCTTTCAGAACCAATTTGCCTGTAGAATTTCTTACAACTTCATAGTGTTCTTCAAAGAAATCCACATGATAACCTCTATCACAAATTTGACTCACACTTAGCAGATTGTGTTTAAGTCCTGAGATAAGAGCTACTTTTTCAATGATGACATTCTCAAGATTGATATTGCCATATCCCAGAGTTTTTCCCATGTTTCCATCTCCATAAGAAACTCATGGGCCATCTTTCTCCATAAAGTCTGATAGGAGGGCTTTATTTTCAGTCATATGTCCTGAACATCCATTGTCCAACACTAGGATATCTTTCCTGTTGCCCTGCAATCACAAAGACCACTAATGGTTAGTTTTAAAGACCCAGACTTAATATATCCTTTGGCCTTTTTAAGTTTGTTAGCATTTGTAGCGGATTTAATTTCAGAGTTTATGCTAACATCCTGTTTTTCAGAGTTTATATCAAACTTTGTATCAGACTTTACACTAGAAGGAATAATACTAACTTTATTTAAAAAAGGTTTTATTTGATAATAATCATAGTACAGACTATGATATTCCTTACAAGTATAAATGAAATTCCATAAACTACCACAATAAAAACAAGGATTTTGTGGTTTAAACCTAATAGACTGACTCTTAACCCCTGATCTAGGAGGTAAAAAGTTTATATCTTTATTCTTTCTGCAAAAAGAAGAAAGATGGTTAGAGTTTCCACAATTATAACATTTCTTTCTAGGAGCATTAGAAACAGGCATATAATTATTGCTTTTTGTTATTCCCAGTGACCTAACAATGAGATTTACAGAAGGGGGGTTGAATGTAAATCTCAAAACTTTTTCAAGTTTTGAGCAGTTTCTAGTCTATGTGTTTTGATGAGCAAGTGTGTGTGAATTGCTTTGAGCTAATGCAGACATATATATATTCAAACAAAAATGTAAAGAACACAACAGACTTAAAAACTTTTCTGGTGGATTTGTTGTTCCACCAGAGATGTGTTATTTCAGAAAATCTGTGATTCAAAGAATTAAATCACAGCTGCTTCCTAGTACAAACTAGATGATTTTCTCTCTGGATTTTTCTAAACAGCTCTGGAAAATTCACCTCTAATTACTAGCTGCTACTTGGTTTATATATCACCAAGTTTACAAGTGCAGATAAAACTGTAAAATACAATTAAAAAAACTCTTCACATGTTTCTTCTTCATTTCTCTATCCAATGCAATTTAGGTTTAGCTGTGAATCTTTGAATACTTCCTTGTTTGCACCAGAATGGAAATGCTGCATTTTCTTGATTCCTCCTAGAGGCTGCCACATTCCAGTTTGTCTCTGTCAACCCATGTGCCTCTGTCAGCTTATAAATTTTCACTATCAACTGCTATTGAACTAAGCATCCATTGAAGCTTTCATCCGTTGATGCTTTATCCGTTGAAGCTTTATCCGTTGATACATTTAGTAGTTGAAGCTTTATCCGTTGAAGCTTTAGAGACATCCGTTGAAGCTTTGTTTCTCATCCGTTGAAGGCCTTTAATATCAGTTGATACTACTTCACTTATACAAAATTACAAGGCATAAAATATTTACAATTAGCCCTCCTATTTGCATATCCACTAGTAGTCAACATGACTGATAATTTCCCACAACATCTAAGAATTACAACTTAAATACAGAGAATGAAATGTGCTATAATACTAAACTTATTTTTAAGTAAAGCTACTCCTTCAACGGATAGCCAAAATGGTCTTATCCGTTGAGGCTACAAACACTAGATTTCTACTTAAGTGTTTTGTTTAACATATCATCAAACTAATACACATATTCCTAATAATCTCCCCCTATTTATGTCTACTAGAACTGTAGGCATAAATTTGGGTTTAACTTGATGATAACAAAACACGTAATAAACATATGAACTGAAATAAAGTAGAAATTCAAAAGTGCTGCAAAAGTGTGTATACTGAGATAGAATTAAAGAATTACATTGTTTCCAAGGGTGCTCCTTTAGCCTGAGCAGATTAATTTTTTTTCCTTTGACCCCTTGATTTCTTTGCTAGCCTCCTCTCATTCTCCTCTATTTACAGTTGAAGTTGTCTGTAGAACTCAGCTTCATCTTCTTCATTAATGTCCAACTTAGATTGCATATCCTTGAGAGTTTCATTACTGGCAATCTTGAGCTGATCTTCAAGTCTGAAAAATCTTCTGACTCCTTTATTGTCTCTGAACTCCATCAACCAATGAGGTGATTTATGAACTGTAATTCCTCTCTCTTGGATGAGTAATGTTCTAGGCAAGGCATTGGGCTCCCACCAAGTCTTCCTTATGCTGGAAATCTTGTTGAGAATCTTAGTTTTGGCAGTCCTGGTAAAGCTAGAATCCCTCTTTATGGCTGAGTAGACTCTAACCAAGGTAGAATAGCCTTCATTCAGAATCCTGTAGAGAGGCCAAGTCCTTTCCCGACTTCCTTTATATTTGAACACTAGTCTTTCTGGAAGCTGTCTGTAGGCATCTATTCCCCTTACTTCCTCCAGCTCATCCAGATAGAGTTCAATGTCTGAAAATTCCTTTATGTCACAAATGTGAACATAATCATCCTTTGAGGCTTGTGGCTTAGGCTTAGGCTTCAGAGTGAATTTGATTGAGGTTAGAGGAGGTGTTGATTTGATTTTTCTTTTCTGTTTCTTTGATGGTGGAGAAGTGGTTAAGAAGGTGGGCAATTTGATGGTATCCCAATCAATTGGTTCCTCCTTAGGAGTGATTGTTTCACCATGGATTTTTATGAAGGGGTCAGGCACAATGGGTTCAGGAATAGAAGGTATTGGTTTGGATTTTGATTGGGTTTCTTCAGTGTCATTTACCATCTTTCTTTTTGCATTGGCCTTCTTTCTGTTCCCTTTCTGCCATTCCTTTCTTTCCTTACTTCTTTCTTCCACATCATCACTAATCATGTCCCCCATACCTACATCTTCACTCTTGTCTTCAATTTCTTTCTTTTCTTCAGCTTGACTTGACTTTAGCTATTTTTCAAGCTTTGTTTGTGCTCTTTTGTCAGCATTTAGCTTTTTAGCTTCTTCCTTCAACCTTCTGGTTTCTTCCCTCTTGGCTATTGAGAATTTGGGATGTCCTTGTATCACACAGATACTCTTTCCCTCTCTAAAGATAATGGCCATGTTCATCCTTTCAACCACATCCTTGGTATCCTTGTGCTTCATGATATTACCACCCAAAACCTTGTCTTCATCAGGCTTTGGAAGAGGAAAGTCCACTTCTTTCAACTGAGCAAGGCTTAGAACGTTCTTTGTAGGGTCCTTATTGAATCTGTTGTTGGGCTTGAGAACCATAGGTTTCAGATTCTTGGAAGAAGTCTCTCCAACCTTATTCCTCCTTACTGGCTTGAGCTCCATAATGATTGGCTCCACCTTTGTGCTATGCTTCACAGATTGTGATTTAGAAGTTGTAGAACCAAATATTTGTTGCATCCTTTCATCAATCTTCTTCCTTTACTCTTTGACTTTCATCTCAGCTGCTGCTATCTGGATTAGGTCAATTTCATCAAGCTTTCCTCTGATTTGAAGAGTTGGAGAAGTGGTGATGGCAGGAACTAACACTTTAGATATTTGAACTGTTGTTGATGGCTCTCCTTCCCCTTCCCTTTTATTTTCCCCCTTTTTGTTATCATCAAGGACAGGGGTCAAGCCTTGTGCTTTTGCCAGCTGCAATAGTAGATTTGTCTGAGATTGTTGATTTTGAAGAATGGCGACCACAGAGTCTTCAATGATTTAAACTCTATTTTCCAACTTGGCCAGCCTCTTGTCAGCATCAGATTCCCTCCTCAATCTCAGCAACAAATCATGCATAGTACCATAAGGCATAACTGAATCCAACTTCTCAGAATTGTAGGATTTCAGATCAATAATATCCCTTTTGAGTTCATCCACACTTATATTCTGTCTGATATGTTGCAACTGCAAGAGATGTAGAGAGTCTAGATGAGCTTGAAGAATAGCCTTTGTACCAGCATCTGTAGTCTCTTGAAGGGCCTTTTGAATAACCATTACTTGCTTGACCAAAGCTACACTAAACTGTCCTGGTGTAGATTCCTTTGCCCATGCCCATTCAGGTAAACCTGGAACAGAACTTGGGCCTGCATCTCCCCATAAGTTCATGCTCCCATCTAGAGAAATAGAGTCATCATCATTAGAATTTACTTCAAATTCTTCAGATGGCTCACCAGCTGGAGAAGGCATCCTATTAACAGCAGCTTTATCTCTTTGAAGAGATTCTGAAGTGTGCATTATGTTCAAAGTCTGCTCTACCTTCACATTTCCCTGAGCAGCCAACAGTTGATAGGCTGAAACAGGATGAGTAAAAGTGTCAGCATCCAAGGAAATATTATCAATTTCAGCTTTGTAATGTTGCTGAAATTGTCTTCCCTTTTCAGCATCATCCACAATCATTGACTCACTAGCAATGGCTGGATCTACCCTTATAGCTTATGTACCTGCTTTTCTCTCATTTTCTCTATATTCTTGCATCAGGGGCTCCCCCTGGCTCACACACACCCTCACACCCTCACCCTCACCTACTAAGGTGGCACTCCCCTCACATATTTTTGCCATGCTGGAAGAAATAGCATGCTTATTTTGACTCTCAACCTCTCCTTTTGCCTGGGAGCAACCCAGCCTCTCACTCAAATTATCACTCCCTTCCCTCAATCCTAGAAGTGATTGTACTGTAACCATGTCTTCTACACTTGGAGTTGAATCAGTTATATGTGTAGAGACCATCAACGGATAGGGAGTATCCGTTGAAGTGGAAACTGATGATATCAATAGATAACTGCTGTTAAGCTTATCCGTCGAAGAACAACCACTTGTCAACGGATGAGAGATATCCGTTGAAGAAGGAAAAGATGTATATGTTGAAAGTGACATAATTGTTGAATCTGTGTGAATTGATTTTAAGTGAGGTGACACAGATTCTTCAACTAAGTCTGAAAGAATTGGCTGATGATCCAACAAATCATCTAAAAGATGATGATCACCAGGATTTGAGTGGGGCTCCTCCCTAAGTTTTAAAGAGGGAGAATCAGGAATTGATGTGAATATCATATCCATATCCAGAGAGGGTGATGGAGAATTTGGTGATTGATGTGTGTCTATTATGAGAGAATGGGGCTGTGACTCCATATTTGCTGGAGCCACATCAAGCTGAATTTGAGAAGGCAAAGATACAGGTCGATGTATCTGTCCAGTGTGTGCCCCATGTGTGGAAACTAGGGTTTTAGCCTTCTTTCTTCTTGAAAAAGCTTTGATTCGTGAATGTGTGGCTTCAGTGTCCCTCCCTCTTTTGTTCTGTGTCCCTGGTTGGGGACTATTTTCAATAGCTGCACCCTTTTGGGAGGATGCAACTAGGGATGTGTTTGACTCCTTTTGAACCACCACAGTCTTTTCAGAAACTGTGGCTTGGCTGGCTAGGGTACCACTCACCTCTCCCATCTTATCCTGGGGGGTTTCTTGATGTTCACCCCTCCCCTCACCACTCACACCCTGTTCACTCCCTTCAGGGTTTTTGGTAGTTATTACAACTGTTGTCTTTCGAGAAACAACAGAGGTGGTTTTCTTTGACTTATGTTTTGGAATTTTAGTTTTGGTGGCTTTGGTAGGAATCTATTGGGACAAAGACACAGATTTCATTGCCACACTAGAAGGCAAAGAAACAATGGGGGTGGAAGATGTAGGAGTTGCAGAAGTATTTACCTCACTTACCTGAGGTGCATTTATTATTGGTAAATATACCAATGGCACCTGGCTGTTGAGGTTGATTCTCAAAAGGTCTACAAGGACCCTTTTCTCTTGTGCCCAGCATTTTAGTTTATTGCTCTCATTAGTTATGACCAAACCTTCAGCAACATGGTTAGCCAATAATATAAAGAATCTAGCATAGTAGATGTTATGAGGTCTATTAGCTTTGTTAACTAACCGGAAACCTAATTCTAGCATGACATAGTTGCTAAAATTAAAGTACCTATCAGAAGCTAGCATGTAGAGCATATTAACAAGAGATGAAGTTATGGCATCAAAATTGCTAATCTTCCCAGGGAAAACCTTGATAAAGGCATCTCCAAGAAAACTCCATTCTTTCCTAAGGCCCTTTCTTCTAATGCTACCTAAACTAGCAGAATCAAAAGAATAGCCTATAAAATCTAACATAGCAGATACATCATTATCAGTGTGTGGTGTCATGGCATTATTCTCAGACAACTTAAAGCAAGCCTGTATATCATCACAGTTAATGCAATAATCCTTACCTTTGAGAGAGAAAGCAATGGTCATATATGTGGGGTTGAACTCTGCAGTTCTCCAAATCTCCTCAATTACCTCACAGTAGATGGTTGGGGCTTCCAGCATTGCATAGCTTAGTTTACAGTTTTTGATGAAGTCCATCATCTTGTGATAATTAGAGTGGGCTTCATTATTTTCAACCAAGGCTACGAAATTGTAATTTTCGTAAACAAATCCAGACTGAGACATAATTTTGACTACTGGTGCCATTATTGTGAGTAGAGGTTGCAGAGAAATGATTGAGAGTTTTGGGAGAGAAAGAGAGTAAAAATTACAAGAAAGCGTAAAATGAAAATAGGAATTCAATGGGCTTTTACACTTTCTCGAATTAAAACGTAAATAAAATGATTAAATGATACTTTTAAATAAATTACAACCGTTTGTGAATAAAGAAAACTGTAGAAATTCTGAAAACTGCCTTTAATACAAATACATACAGCTGTGTATATATGTATCAATGGTTAAGTAAAAGAATCAACGGCTGTGACTTACTTAAAGTAACTGATGTGACACTTCAACGGATGTGGTAAATAGTTATCCGTTGAAGATTAACACAGTTTTTATCCGTTGAAGGATAAAATTACCAGAAATATATTTATCTTTCAACGGATAATGAACATCCGTTGATAGAACAATTTTGGCTTTCAACGGATAGGGAATATCCATTGATAGAATAATCTTTACTTGAAGCCAACTTTGTTCCTGCAGCAAATTCATTTCAGGCTTCAAAGCAGATTATAATGAGGACATAAATTTATGAATAATTAAGCATACCTAGCTCACTTACTAATCTTGTGAATGTTGATTCATCAAGTGGTTTGGTAAATATGTCTGCAATCTGCTTTTCACTTGGAACAAAATGAAGTTCCACTGTACCTTTCATCACATGTTCCTTTATGAAGTGGTACTTGATGTCAATGTGCTTGGTTCTTGAGTGCTGCACTGGATTTTCAGTAATGGCAATGGCACTTGTGTTGTCATAGAATATAGGAATTTTGTCAACAGTTAGTCCATAGTCAAATAGTTGATTCCTCATCCACAATATCTGTGCACAGCAACTACCAGCAGCAATGTACTCAGCTTCAGCTGTTGATGTAGAAACAGAATTTTGCTTCTTGCTGAACCATGACACAAGCTTATTCCCTAGAAATTGACAGGTGCCAGTTGTGCTTTTCCTGTCTCTTTTGCAACCTGCATAATCTGCATCTGAGTAGCCAATTAGATCAAAACCAGACTCTCTAGGGTACCAAATTCCTAGATTTGGGGTCCCTTTGAGATATCTGAAAATTCTTTTAATAGCCACTAAGTGAGATTCTTTAGGGTCAGCTTGAAATCTAGCACAGAGACATGTAGAAAACATTATATCAGGTCTACTAGCAGTTAAATATAAAAGTGAGCCAACCATGCCTCTATAACTTGAAATGTCCACAGACTTTTCAGCCTTGTTTAATTCAAGCTTGGTGGCAGTGGCCATGGGAGTTTTTGCAGATGAACAGTCCATTAAGTCAAACTTCTTTAAAAGATCATAAATATATTTAGTTTGACTAATGAAAATTCCACCACTAACTTGTTTAACTTGTAAACTAAGAAAATAAGTTAGCTCTCCCATCATGCTCATTTCATATTTACTTTGCATTAACTTAGCAAACTTTTTACAAAGCTTATCATCTGTAGATCCAAATATAATATCATCTACATAAATTTGAACAAGTATTGTAGAGCCATTAACATTTCTAAAGAAAAGAGTTTTGTCAACCGTACCTTTTGTGAAGTGATTATCTAGAAGAAATTTTGACAAAGTCTCATACCAGGCTCTAGGTGCTTGCTTTGGTCCATAGAGTGCTTTCAACAGATAATACACATAGTCTGGAAAATTTGGATCTTCAAATCCTGGAGGTTGGCTTACATAAACTTCTTCCTCCAATTCCCCATTCAGAAATGCACTCTTGACATCCATTTGATAGACCTTAAATTGGCATGGGCTGCATAGGCTAGAAAGATTCTGATGGCTTCAAGTCTGGCAACTGGAGCAAATGTCTCATCAAAATCTATTCCCTCTTGTCGATAATAGCCTTTAGCAACCAATCTGGCTTTATTCCTTATGACAATGCCATTTTCATCCATCTTGTTTCTGAATACCCATTTTGTGTCAATAGAACTCTTGTTCTTTGGGTTGGGTACCAACTTCCATACTTTATTCCTCTCAAATTGGTTTAGCTCCTCTTGCATTGCTAAAATCCAATCTGGATCCAATAGAGCTTCTTCCACTCTCCTAGGTTCCTCCTATGATAGAAAGCTAATATACAGACATTCATCTTGAGTAGCCCTTCTAGTTTGCACTTTAGATGTAGCATCACCAATGATCAGTTCAAAGGGATGATTCTTGGTCCATTTCCTTTGAGGTGGTAGATTGGCTCTAGATGAGGTTGCCTCAAGGTTGCCTCAGTATTGTCATGATGTGAGATAGAATGTTGATTGGTTGAGACTCCCCCTGAGTTGCTGATCCTTTGAAAGGAGTTGGGAGTTCTATCAACTGATGAAGTGAATTGATTATCCGTTGATAGACTGTGATCAACGGATGCTTTATTATGAACTTCAACGGATGATGTACTTTGTCTTTCAACGGATGTTGCATTGCTTCTATCAATGGAAGCTGAATTATGACTTTCAACGGATGCAGCATTATGTGCATTATCCAAAGGCAGATTTTGAATTCTTCTCGAGGTGCCTTCTTCATCATTCTCATCTTCACTATCATCACAATATATCTCAATGTTGTCAAATTTGAGTCCTTCATGATGTCCCTCGTCTGTTAGTCCAACAATCTTTTTATCATCAAACACAACATGCACAGATTCCATGACAATGTTGGTTCTTAGATTGTAGACCCTATATGATTTTCCAGCAGAATAACCAACAAATATTCCTTCATCAGCCTTTGCATCAAACTTCCCTTTGTGATCAGGTTGATTCCTTACAATGTAGCATTTGCAACCAAAGACATGCAGAAAGTTTAAAGTTAGTTCTCTTCTCTTAAACAATTGATAGGGAGTCATGCCTTTTGCCTGATTAATTAGAGAAATATTCTGAGTGTAACATGCACAGTTAACAGCCTCAGCCCAAAAGTATGTTGGGAGTTTTGACTCTTCAAGCATTGTTCTTGCAGCTTCAATTAGTGATCTGTTCTCCCTTTCCACCACACCATTTTATTGTGGAGTCCTTGGAGCTGAGAACTCATGCATGATCCCATTTTCTTCACAGAACAACTTCATGGTTGAATTCTTGAACTCAGTTCCATTGTCACTCCTAATATTCCTTACTTTGAAATCAGGATGATTGTTGACTTGCTTGATATGATTGATAATGATTTCACTAGCTTCATCCTTTGATCCAAGAAAATAAACCCATGAAAACTTTGAGAAATCATCCACAATCACTAGGCAATATCTTTTCCTTGAAATTGACAATACATTGACTGGTCCAAAAAGATCCATGTGTAGTAGTTGTAATGATTCATCAATTGCAGATTCAAGCTTCTTACTGAATGATACTTTCTTTTGCTTTCCTTTCTAACAAGCATCACACAGTCCATCCCTTGTGAATTCTACTAGAGGCAATCCTCTCACTAAGTCCTTTTTGACTAGATCATTCATTGTCTTGAAATTCAAATGGGACAGCTTCTTGTGCTATAGCCAACTTTCAACTGGACTTGCTTTGCTGAAAAGACAAGTAATTGATTCTGCATCTGTAGAGTTGAAGTCAGCTAAATACACATTCCCTTTTCTAACTCCAGTCAGAACCACTTTGTTGTCCTTCTTACTTGGGACAATACAGGCTTCGGAATTGAAGGAAACAATATTCCCTCTGTCACATAGTTGACTGATGCTCAATAAATTGTGTTTAAGACCATCAACTAATGCAACTTCATCAATGATGACATTTTCTTTTGAAATCAAGTCATATCCCATAGTGAACCCTTTGTTGTCATCTCCAAAGGTTATGCTAGGGCCAGCTCTCTCCTTAAACTCTGTGAGCAGGGTGAAATCTCCTGTCATGTGTGTTGAACAGCCACTGTCCAAGTACCATAGATTCCTTCTTTTTCCCTGCACACAATAAAATCAATCAAGTTGATTTTGGTACCCAAGTTTCCTTGGGTCCAGCCTTGTTAGTCTTTTTCCTAGACTTCATTCCTTCTGCATCTTTTGACTTAGGTAACTTTGGGTCAACCTTGATCTCAGATGTAGTTGGTTTAAGAGTAGGGTTAGTCACATAATCATTTAGCACATTTGATTGAATTTGATAAGGCATGGATTGTGAAAACATATTATTCCACATAGACATGTTGTATGGCATCTGAGGCATACTGAATGCATTAAAATAAGGATTATTAACATATGGCATGTTTGCAAAATGTGCATGAGGATTCTGATGAGACATAAAAGGCATAACATGTAGAGGTGACATAAAAATGTTAGGCATGGAGGGAGTTAAAGGCATGAGAGCATTCTTAACAGATTTGCAGTTATCAGATAGATGATTAACACTTTTACAATGCACACAGCTTTTTCTAGGAGCATACTTATTAGGTGTGTAATTGTTGTGTTTGTTAATTCCTACCTTCCCATTTCTATTAGATTTTCTTTTAGTTTCCTTTTTATCCTCAACCAATTTAAGCCTATTTTTCAACTGATCTAAAGTCATGTGTCCTATATTCACCTTACTGGCATCTTTGGATGTGCTAGCTCCTTCTTTGACAAAGTTCTTGAAAGTTGAACCATCCTTCGTATTGAGATTTTTCTTTTTAGAATTACTTTCCTGTTTTAATTGATGAGCCTTCAACGGATGCTCTTTTTCTTCCTTCAACGGATAACTTTCATCATCCGTTGATTCCACATCCGTTGACAATCCATCAATTAATTCTAACTCCTTTTGGTTTTTCTTCCAGGCATTCTCACAGAATGATTTAATTCCCTGAACCTTGACAATCTGAGCACTAACATCCCTAGATGTTTTCCAGGCCTTGATTACCTCTTGCTCACTTTCTAACTGTTTAGAAAGAATTTCTACTTTCTTAACAGCTTCTTCTAGTTCACTCTCAACAGTCAAGCATTTAATTTTAATCTTTTCAAGCTCAATTACCTGATTCTCTAACACAACATTCCTATCACTTAAAAACAAATTATTCTCTTTGATTCTTGTGTTTTCTTTAGCTAGTGATTTAAGGGAAACACGCAAATGATATAATTCATTGGACATATCATTTATGGCTTCATTTCATTCAATCTTAGAAAGCTGAGAGAGATCAGTAGTAATTACCTGGTTGCTTGATGAACTAGTTTCATTTTCATCAGAATTAGCCATCAGGGCTAGGTTGACATATTCCATATCATCATCTTCATTGGCTCCATCTGCTGCCCAATCATCTTGAGTGAGAAAAGCTCTTTCCTTTTGTTTGAGCAAATCAAAATACTTCTTTTTGTAATCAATTTGCTCAAATTTCTTCTTATCAGAGGTTGGCTTCCTACACTCACTTGCAAAGTGTCCACTAATGCCACAATTATAACATTTATACTTGGATTTGTCCACAATGTTTTTGTTTGACTTAGTGAATTTTGTATTTTTCCTGAATTTCATCTTTGCAAACCTCCTGGACAGAAAAGCCAGATGTTCATCAACATCATCAGAGTCATCTTGACTGGAATTGTCTTCATCCTCAGCTACTTGCTCCTTTCCCTTGCTTGATTCTGATTTGCTTGTGCCAATTTTGAGACTTGGCATTGTCTTCTCCTCATTCCTGGCTTCAAGCTTCTCACTGTCAGCTACAAGTGCAACTGATCCTCCTTTTCTCTTCCCCTTTTCCAACAGCTCATCTTGCTCCATCTCAAGTTCATATGTCTTCAAAATTCCATATAATCTTTCAAGTGTGAACTCCTTATAATCTTGAGAATTTCTTAGAGAAACAGAAATAGGCTTCCATTCCTTTGGTAGAGACCTTAGAAATTTTAGATTGGAGTCCTTGACTTGGTACACTTTGCCATACAGCTTCAATCCATTCAACAGTTTCTAAAATCTATTGAAAGTGTCATTCAATGATTCTCCTTCTTCAAAATGAAAATATTCATACTGTTGAATGAGAAGCTGCATTTTGTTTTCTCTAACTTGCTCAGTGCCTTCACAGATCAGTTGCATAGTATCCCAAATTTCCTTAGCAGTTTGACTGTTAATGACATTGTCAAACATATCTTGGTCTAGGCCATTAAACAGAATGTTCATGGCTTTCTTGTCCTTGTGAACCTCTTCAATATCTTCAACAGTCCATTCTGCTTTTGGCTTGGGAATAGACTGTCCAATAGCAACTGTTGCAGTAGCAGCTGTGGCCACCTTGTGGGGGATGTGAGGACCATTTTCAATGTAGTTGATGTAGCTTTCATCTTGAGAGAGAAGATGTAAATGCATCTTCACTTTCCAGTGATGATAGTTATCTCTTTCTAGGATTGAAATCTTTACACCAATATCCTTCTTACTCATGATGTTAGCAGAATAGATCTTTAAACTCTTTGTATGTTAAGAGCTAGCTCTGATACCAATTGTTATTCCCAGTGAACTAACAATGAGATTTACAGAAGGGGGTTGAATGTAAATCTCAGAACTTTTTCAAGTTTTGAGTAGTTTCTAGTCTATGTGTTTTGATGAGCAAGTGTGTGTGAATTTCTTTGAGCTAATGCATACAGATATATATATTCAAACACAAATGTAAAGAACACAACAAACTTAAAAACTTTTCTGGTGGATTTGTTGTTCCACCAGAGATGTGAGTAACACTTCTTAATTTCTTAATTTTCATGGCATGATTTAGGATCCTTAAGCACAACCAAGCCTCCCCAAGGTTTAACCATTAATAAGAACACATTACAAGCTTTCAATAAGGTATAATCCTTACCTAAAGTTTGTTTAAGGTTTAAGTTTCAAGAAAATTAAGGATTTTAGTTGTAAACCTAGTATTGATGATTGGTTTGATATTTTCTTGATGTTTAGATAATTAGTTATTAAGGTTGATGTTGCGACCTCAAGAACATGATATTCTTGAGAGGATTAAGTGTTAAAATGATGGTATAATGATGGATGATGGTTGATTAATGATTTAGAGTGAAAACGAAACCCGAGTCGCGAACGTAACGATATTAAAATGAGAGAAATGTAGCCATAAGTTTTCTGCAGAAATACAGAATGTATAAACTATAATTTATTGAAAATTAAGACTCAACAACTATAGATCTTGTTGTAAGGATCATTTAGGCTCTTTAATCGCTTGATTTCAATTTACGGTTCAAAATTTAAGTCTGTTTTAGTGAAAATGATTTACGCGATAAAAACTATTACAAATTACGAACTTTGGAGATATAAATGATCGACTTAAAAATATTCAAAAATCATCAAATTTTTACATAGAATTACAAACTTTCAGTTTTATAAAAATGTCGAAGTCGCGACCGTTCGAATAGAAACCCTTAAGAATTGAGAGCGGAGCCGAGGGACGAAATGTAAAATACATTAACGGACATAAGGGATTTCGAAAAAAAAAGCGATATGACAAGTAATTTTACTTATTGGAATAATGAGAGTAAAGCGAGTTGTGTGAATGAATAGTAAGTATCGCGTATGTACAAGTAACGATAGACACGAACGGAATCTAATAAAACGATAATTTTTTTATAATTATAGATTTCCGTGCGGACCCTAGAGCATCCTCCACTTCAAAGCACCCAGGCAAGTTTACGAACCCAACTCCATATATTGTTGTGTTATGAAAATTTGTTTTGTGTTGTGAAAAATTATTTTACAGTCTTTCGTACAAATGCCATGTTTACCATGATAGTAAAATTTTGAGTTTTGCGCATCAATAACAGTTGAGTTTACGATGAATATATCGTAGAATATTTTAACGGTACAATAAAGTGTGATGCATAAATTATAAGACCGAGATTCGGTCGGAGTTAACAAAGCAAAAACCTGGGAACCATCCCGATGATGTTTTGGACGATCAAAAGTCCGTAATTATTTCATTCCAAGGACTCGATGCCCTTGCGAAGTATGAAATATCTCGAATTTTATTTAAAAAGATTTCCAAATATCGGATTCCCCCAACTTTATTTAATTACTCGAATAATGAATATTATTTCGGATATTCATCTAAATAGGAGAAGTATCCTCCAACGATTATTTTATTTTAAATTCAATTAATTAATATCTGATAAATTAGTTAAATTCTTAAAACGTAAACTAGTTGAGGAATATTATTTCAAATATTCTTTTAAAAGACAATTATTCGAGATTTAATTATTTAATAATTACTATTTAATAATTATTAAATATTTTAATATTATTTAAAAATCATAAAACATGTTTTAGAATATTTTTTGAGTTTTAGAAAATCATAATAATACTTTCAGATCGGCGAAGAATATTATTTGGACATAATTTAAAAAATTTGACTATAATGTCAAAGGAAACTTCCTCTTATTTATTTATCTGTTGACAACGATCAACTCACATTATCCTAGTACTTCCTTTGAAAATCCTCGGAAGTACATATATGTATATACGAGCTGGGTTGTACCTATCAACAAGAAAAACGCATGGGGAACTTCGATTTGGTTTAAAGTTCCAATTATATGATAGGATTCTTAAAAAGGATAAGGGAGGGGTAGAGATTTAGTACTTCGTATACTGGGGAGACTACTAATACCGTATGAGACAGTACCATGTGTACTCAAGGACTTACGAAGTGTGTGTATACCCAGAATGGGACACATAGCCCGTATGCGGCCAGGGTGATATCCAAGAGTAAGAAAGTCATCCCTCTACATGTAGAAAACAATATTATTCTTCCGTACGACTGATCATCGTATAGTAGGGCTCCGGAGACCGTCCCATTCTTCCAATTGGAATTATGATGCAATACCGTAACCCAAGCCTAGATGATGGGTTTACCATTAAGGTATTTGCAGAATAGTAAGTCAATAAAAAAATTATTTTGAAAGAAGGTGAATATCATCGAGAAGAACTATTTTAAACAAACCTATACATCATATATGGAATCAGACATAAATTTCCTATATAGTCTTTTCATACTGTACATTATTATGCTGGGCATTATAGCTCACACTTGTTTTCTTAAATTGACATAACACAACAGTGAATCAAGATTCCTATCATGAAACTCACAGCTAGGAAACGAGTAGGAAACGGTCAGCTATTCTGCAGGATGTTCGGTGCAGTTTCCCAGGTAGACCGAATAAGCTGGATTGGTTTTCAGTTGTTTTTAGTCCGGCTTATTTACAAGTATAACTTATGTAAGTTAATAATGAAAAAACATATATTTTGCCGCCGTTCTAACCTTAAATAAAGGTTACACTCGTGGTAAGACTTAATAACTGTTGGTTTGTAATAATTATCACTTTGTGGATTGATACACTCTAATAATGAATTATTCGTTTCCAAGACAATAACATGTAAGTGTGTGTGTGTTGATAAATGTGAGGTCATAAAGGTGTGAGTAATTATATATTATTGTATGAGATAAGTGTTATATAGGATTCAAGATGACGTGGCCTCCTAGATCCCTGACCCCGGATTTTGGGCACTACAAAAATGGTATCAGAGCCTTAGGTTATCAAATCTTGGAAATGATAGGATATCTAATACGTAGACGTAAGGATAATAATAATCAATTAGAACTCAAGTCGTGTACGTCGTTAGAATGCATGGGTAGTATTGACAGTGCCATCAAGGGAAGTCCGACTCTAAGTTAGTAACACCTTGCCTATTATGTCAGGTACCATCGGAGCCTATGGGGGAGGTTGACCATGTTGAGGACTTTATAGCCCCTAAGCGTGACCCTACTTACGATCAGGAGGACCCACCTATTGATGATTTAGATGATGACCTTACCGAGGATCCCCAGAAGGGGAGACTGACTTCCCTGCCCCTATAGCTGATGATGTTGAGGTGCACCAGGGTGATGGCATAGACTGGACAGACATATAGATATACCATCTCCCGACCATTCACCCTCCCACACCTCACCAGGGATACTAAGCCCATTTCCCACCACTGGTGAGGACGAGGATAACGAGATGGAGGCACAGACCTATTAGATTTATGACATATCCTCTAGTGACCTGGACTCAACCCTACCACCCCTAATGACCATACATGTAGCCATGCATGACTGGATAGTGGCTCAGCTAAATACTGAGATCACCACAGCATATTCCCGCATTGTGGAGCTATGATAGGCACTAACCGCCGAGAGAGCTATCAGGATAGGCTACCCAAGGGACTTCAGAGCTGCTTTCCAGGCTATAGCCTGCCGGGAGATTGATAGAATTGAGCTCCGTACTCGAGTGTAGATGAGGATGACAACAATGGGAGGATACATTCCAGTAGTTAATGCTGAGCTGATGCTAGCAAGAGCGATGAGGAGGGTTCGAGATCTCACTCGTAGTGACTCAGACTGAGAGACCAATGACCACATATGGACCTTGTAAAGGGCTGGGTGACTTGTCACCAATTTTGTTAGGATAGCTAGTAGTAGATAGCATTCCTAGCCCTTCAGGGCACCCAGTGTATGTATTTGTATTTCAGTATTCAGGATTATGTAGTTGATGTATTGTATTTAGGAATATGTATGGATTTAGATGGTTTTCATTATCCCCAAAGACAAAGTCTGGGAGACCCTATTATATATTATCTGGCAGTTATTAAGAAATTGTCTTACCATATTATTGCACCTTGATAGGAGCATGCTAAATATTTAAATAACATGCTTACCTATAAATAAATTAATATAAATGTAAAAATATGCAACTGTATTGACATCATTTTTATTATGAGAACGATGCCACCCCGTAGAAGAAGAACCAGGGAAAACAACTTATATAATCTGTTAATCAATGACAAAATGAACCTGACCATATAATGAATGAGGAAAGTGAAGATGACCTATACTTTAATGAATTTGATGAAGAAAGATATATAGAGGAAGAAGCTGATGATACCCATCATTGGGGAAACCCCATGAATGAATTCATAGATCTTTCAAGGGCCAATCTGAACCAACAACCCCTTCTACCACCGCCACATGTTATCCAACAAACTGTTGCTACCGCCTTCAGGGAGTTTAAGTCTTTAAAACCCTCCGGAGTTTCTAGGATATGCCGACCCCATTGAGGCTTGGGCCTGGATTAAGGTGTTATTCCCTAACAATACAACAAGAATTACAGAAGGGGGTTGAATGTAATTCTGGATACTTTTTTAGATTATAAAAACAGTTCTAACTTAATATATATAACAGTGTTTGATTTTGCTAAAGTGCAAAATAGAAAGATAATTGAAATCAAAACACTAAGTAATAAAACACAAGCTTTAAAACTTTCTGGTGGATTTGAATGTATCCATCAGATATATATATTATATATATATATATATATCAGCTTGAAAACTCTGTGCAGCTTAAAATGGCTCACAGCTGCTTTACAAGTTTGAACAACTAAACTACAGAGAAATGCTTACATGATTTAGCTTAATATGTTTCTCTGAAAATATATCTGCTTAGTTCGATAGTTGTTCTCCTTGCTACACTTGGTTTATATATCACCAAGTTTACATGATAATAAGACAAAACATATCTAGTCTAACTTCATGCTACTTCACTACTCTATTCCAGCATCTTTGAATATCTTCACAATTACATGGAAATGGTAATGCTTCTTTGTTCTCAAATTCCTGCGTAACAAGATGCCACATTCCTTTTGTAAATACCCAACGCATGTGACTGTGTTGTCACTATCAAAAGATATTTAAATTTGATCATCCGTCGGGTACATGTTTGTCATCCGTCGGGAAGCTTTGTTGATCATCCGTCGGGTAGCTTTGTTGATCATCCGTCGGGTAGCTATTTGTCACTTGACTCCATTTCACTTATACAGAATTACAAGACATCTTATATTTACAATTAATCAACCTATTTTGCATATCCACTAGTAGTCATCATGACTCATATACTCCTACAGAATCATCTACACAAAGTTGTTTACAGAAATGTGCTACAATTCTTATTATTACATAAGCTATCTTAGAAATATATTGTCAAAAATAATAAAGTGAAGTAAAGTAACCAATCAAAATAGCCCAAAATAGCCGTTTAAAAAAAATTAAATTGTAAAAATTCTATCACTTATCTGTCGTGTTATACTTACAAACTGTAAGTATACTCGATCGATAATGTTCAAAATTTTAACGGCTAAGATTGAGACAATTCGACGGATGAGGATAAATTAATTATCCATCGGGTCATAAAATAATCCAGAAAAGTAATTGATTTTTATTAACAAATAATATTCCGATGGATGATCAAACTCGATGGATAAAGAGCATCCGTCGGGCTGTAAATTTTGACTTAGCCAAAATTTCATCTAAATCAGAAAAATTAATTTAGTTTCTGGCTGCATTATAACTTGCAAAAATATCTGAAATAATTCAAGAATAATTAAGCATACCTAACTCACTTACCAACCTAGAAAAGGTGGATTCATCAAGTGGCTTGGTAAATATATCTGCAAGCTGCTTTTCACTTGGAACAAAATGAAGTTCCACATTACCATTCATCATGTGTTCCCTAATGAAGTGGTACTTAATGTCTATGTGCTTTGTTCTTGAATGTTGTACTGGATTTTCAGTGATGGAAATTGCACTTGTATTATCACAGAAAATAGGAATTCTATCCACTTGTAGACCATAGTCCAACAATTGGTTTTTCATCCACAAAATATGTGCACAGCAACTTCCAGCAGCAATATATTCAGCTTCAGTTGTAAAAGTAGAAACTGAATTTTGCTTTTTACTGAACCAGGACACAAGCTTGTTCCCTAGAAATTGACAGGTTCCTGTTATACTTTTTCTGTCTATTTACAACCTGCATAATCTGCATCCGAATAATTAGTTAGATCAAAACCAGAATCTCTAGGGTACCAAATGCCAAGTTTTGGTGTTCCCTTGAGATATCTGAAAATTCTCTTAATAGCTACTAAGTGAGATTCTCTAGGATTAGCCTGAAATCTAGCACAAAGACAAGTAGCAAACATTATATCTGGCCTACTAGCTGTTAATTACAGAAGTGACCCAACCATGCCCCTGTAGCTTGAAATATCCACAGACTTTTCAGTAGTGTTTAATTCAAGCTTAGTTGCAGTGGCCATGGGAGTTTTTGCAGAAGTGCATTCCATTAGATCAAACTTCTTTAAAAGATCATGAATATATTTAGTTTGACTAATGAATATTCCATCACTAACTTGCTTAACTTGTAAACCAAGAAAATAAGTTAGTTCTCCTATCATGTTCATTCATACTAACTTTGCATCAATTTGGCAAACTTCTTGCAAAGTTTTTCATCTGTAGAGCCAAATATAATATCATCTACATAAATTTGAACAAGTATACTAGAGCCATTAACATTTCTAAAGAATAAAGTTTTATCAACAGTACCTCTTGTGAAGTGATTTCGAAAAGAAACTTTGATAAAGTGTCATACCAGGCTCTAGGTGTTTGCTTCAGTCCATAAAGTGCTTTCAAAAGATAGTAGACATATCCTGGAAAATTTGGATCTTCAAAACCAGAAGGTTGACTGCCATATACTTCCTTCTCCAAATCTCCATTCAGAAAGGCACTTTTGACATCCATTTGATAGACCTTGAAATCGGCATGGCCTGCATAGGCTAAGAAAATTATGATGGCTTCAAGTCTTACAACAGGAGCAAAGGTTTCATCAAAATCTATTCCTTCTTGTTGGCAGTAGCCCTTAGCAACCAATCTAGCTTTGTTCCTGACTACTATGCCATTTTCATCCATCTTGTTTCTGAATACCCACTTGGTGTCAATTGGATTCTTTCCTTTAGGTTTGGGTACCAGCTTCCATACCTTGTTCCTTTCAAATTGGTTTAGCTCATCCTGTATAGCTAAAATCCAATCAGGATCCAACAAAACTTCTTATACCTTCCGTGGTTCTTCCTTAAATAGGAAGCTGCTATATAGACATTCTTCTCGAGTTTCTCTTCTTGTTTGAACTCTAGAAGATGCATCACCAATGATGAGCTCAAAGGGGTGATCTTTAGACCATTTCCTTTGTTGAGATAGATTAGCTCTAGATGAAGAGGCCTCATTGTTGTCTTGATGTGTGGACTGAGTTTTGATTATGAGAAACTCCCCCTAAGTTTGTGAATCTTTGATTTGAGAAGGGGAACTTTCTGTAGGTGATCTATTCCAACTTTCAGCTTCTCTTGATGTTCCGACAGATGATGCACTTTAGTCCCGACGGATGAAGCTGATTGTCTCCCGACGGATAAGGCAGATTGTCTCCCGACGGATGAAGCATTTTGCAACTCGATAGATGTTGAATTGTGTGCTTCATTAGTTGTAGACGTTTTTGCATTATCCTTATTCACTATTTCTTGATCACTATCATCATCACTGTCATCACTAACCATCTCCACATTATCAAACTTGAGGCTTTCATGGAAATCTCCATCTTGCAGTCCTTCAATCTTTTTATCATCAAACACAATATGTATTAATTCCACAACAATGTTGGTTCTCAGATTGTAGACTCTATATGCTTTTCCCACAGCATATCCAACAGAAATTTCTTCATCTGCTTTAATATCAAACTTTCCATGTTGATCAGTTTGATTCCTTAAGATATAACATTTGCAGCCAAAGGCATGAAGAAAATTTAGAGTTGGCTTCCTATTCTTGAACAATTGGTAGGGTGTCATGCATATTGCTTGATTAACCAAAGGTATATTATGAGTGTAGCGGGAAGTATTCACAGCTTCGGCCCAAAAATATGTTGGTAACTTTGATTCTTCAAGCATTGTCCTTGCAGCTTCAATTAGGGATCTGTTCTTTCTTTGCACTACTCCATTTTGTTGTGGAGTTCTTGCTGCATAAAACTCATGCATAATCCCATTCTCTTCACAAAATTATCTCATCACAGAATTCTTGAACTCAGTTCTATTGTCACTCCTGATTCTTCTTACTTTAAAATCAGGATGATTGTTGACTTGCCTTCTGTGATTGTTGATAATTTCACTAGCTTCATCTTTAGACTTTAAGAATATGTCCAAGTGAACTTTGAGAAATCATCCACAATTACTAGGAAAAATCTTTTCCTTCAAATGGATAACACATTGACTGGTCCAAACAAATCCATGTGTAATAATTTCAAAGGTTCTTCAATTGTTGAATCAAGCTTCTTTCTGAATGATGCTTGATCTGCTTTCCTTTCTGGCAGGCATCACATATCTATCCTTAGTAAACTCAGTTGAGGGATACATCTAACCAGTTCTTTCTTGACAATTTCAATCATGGTCTTGAGTTTAGATGGGACAGCTTCTTGTGCCATAGCCAACTTTCATCTAGACTTGCTTTACTGAGAAGACAAGTGACAGATTCCGCATTTGATAAGTTGAAGTCATCTAGATACACATTCCCTTTTCTCACTCCAGTGAGAACCACTTTGTTTCTCTTCTTGTTTGTCACAACACATGCTTCTTAATTGAAGGTTACTGAGTTGCCCTTATCACAAAGCTGGCTATTGCTCAACAGATTGTGCTTGAGACCATCCACTAGGGCAACCTCTTCAATGATGACATTGTCTTTCGAAATCAAGCCATATCCCACAGTATAACCCTTGTTGTCATCTCCAAAAGTAATACTTGGGCCAGCTCTTTCCTTGAACTCAGTGAGTAGGGTAGAATCTCCAGTCATGTGCCTTGAGCAACCACTATCCAGATACCAAAGATTCTTTATGTTTCCCTGATTGCTTGAAGAACTTGTTTCTGTTTCATCAGATTTGGTCATTAGGGCTAGATTGACATAGCTTGTTTCTCCATCTTCATCCAATCCATCTACAGCCCAATCATTCTCCTATGTGATAAAAGCCCTTTCCTTTTGATTGAGCAACTCAAATATTTATGTTTATAATCAACAGGCTCAAACTTCTTCTTGCTAGAATCAGACTTTCTACACTCACTGGAAAATGCCATGCCAAACCACATTTGAAATATTTGAATTTGGATTTATCCACCATGTTTCTATTTGGCTTGGCTGCTCCAAAATTCTTTTGTATTTGAGCCTGGAAAATCTTCTGGATAGGAATGCTAAATGTTTCATCATATCATCCATGTCATCTTGGCTCAAGTGATCTTCATTTTCAGATACCATCCCTTTACCCTTGCTTTCACAGACCTTTGATGTAGACTCAACAGCTTCTACCTTCATCTCATTCTATAACTCAGCAACCCAGTTCTATGGACCCTCCTTTCTTTCCTTCCTTTCTCCATCCTCTCATCTTGCTCAATTTCAAGCTCACAAGTTTTTAGGATGCCATAAAGTCTCTCCAAGTTGAACTCCTTGTAATCCTGAGAATTTCTCAATAAGACTGTCATTGGCTCCACTCTTTGGAACGAGATCTAAGGAACTTGAGGTTAGAGTCTTTTGTTTGATAGACTCTTCCATGCAACTTCAGAGCATTTAGTAGCTTTTTAAATCTACTAAAAAATATCAGTGAGAGACTCACTTTCTTCATAGTGGAAATGCTCATATTGCCGAATCAGTAGATGCATCTTGTACTCCCTTACTTGCTCAGTACCATCACCAATACTTTGGATTGTGTCCCAAACCTCTTTGGTCGTTTTACAGTTAATGATGTTATCAAACATATCACCATCAACTCCATTGAACAATATGTTCATGGCCTTCTTATCTTTCTTGACATGCTCAATATCAGGGTCTGACCATTCATGCCTAGGTTTGGGAACATATGGTTCACTGCCAGTTGTAGCTCTCATTGGTACAAGAGGACCTCTCTCTATGCAATCCACATAGGCCTCATCTTGGGAAAGAAGATGTAGGTGCATTTTCACCTTCTAGTGGTGATAATTATCTTTGTCCAAAAATGGAACTTTGACTCCAACATCTTTCTTGTTCATCTTGTTATTTGTTGTGATCTTTACACTCTTTGTACTTCAAGAGCTTGCTCTGATACCATTGTTATTCCCTAACAATACAACAAGAATTACAGAAGGGGGTTTAAATGTAATTCTGGCTACTTTTTCAGATTATAAAACCAGTTCTAACTACTTAATATATAACAGTGATTGTTTTGCTAAGTGCGGAATAGAAAGATAATTGAAATCAAAACACTAAGTATAAAAAACACAAGCTTTAAAACTTTATGGTGGATTTGAATGATCCACCTAGAATATATATATATATATATATATATATATATCAGTTTGAGAACTCTGTGTAGCTTAAAATGGCTCACAGCTGCTTTACAAATTTGAACAACTAAACTACAGAAAAATGTTTACAGGATATAGCTTGATATGTTTCTCTGAAAATGTATCTGCTTAGTTCGATAGTTGTTCTACTTGCTACACTTGGTTTATATATCACCAATTTTACATGATAATAAGACAAAACATATCTAGTCTAACTTCATGCTACTTCACTACTTTATTCTAGCATCTTTGAATATCTTCACAATTGCATGGAAATGGTAATGCTTCTTTGTTCTCAAATTCCTGCTTAAAAGGCTACCACATTCCTTTGCAAACACCCAACGCATGTGACTATTTTGTCACTGTCAACAGATATTTGAATTTGATCATCTGTCGGGTACATGTTTGTCATCCGTCGGGAAGCTTTGTTGATCATCCGTCGGGTAGCTTTATTGATCATCCGTCGGGTAGCTATTTGTCACTTGACTCCATTTCACTAATACAGAATTACAAGACATCTCATATTTAAATTAATCAACCTATTTTGCATATCCACTAGTAGTCAACATGACTCATATACTCCTACAGAATCTACACAAAGTTATTTGGAGATATGTGCTACAATTCTTATTATTACATAAGCTACTCACTCGATGGATGTTAATCTGTCATCCGTCAGGACTGTAAGGTTTATCCGTTGGGACTATATTAGATCATCCGTCGAGTGCTACAAAATTCATTAAGTTAAATCTACTAAGGTGATTTGTTTAACTTATCATCAAGTTCAAAACATATTCCTAACATAAGGAAATAGAGAAGTCCTTCGAGATACTA